>NC_134688.1:9780668-10038168 GCF_050947455.1 Rhinoderma darwinii
GGCTCCGGCCTCTTCACCCTCAGATCACGGCGCTCCCATGTGGTATTATGAGGATTATATTCTGTATCATCATAAGAATCAGAAATACGGCGTCAGCGTCATGCACTCCTCTGTACAACGCCCACTTGGTCTAAAGTAAAAACACGCCCACTTGGGCATTAAGATACTCATTAGCATAAAGCTAAAAATCGCTCATAAAGTGGTGAAAATAGATTGTTTTTCTAAATAAAAAGCACTGATGTCACCTGCATTATAGCGCCGATCTCCTTATATAGGAGATAGGGGCACTTATAATGTGGTGACCGAGCCTCTTTAAGATCGGGTTCACACGGAGTGTAAATACTGCAGATTTTCCGGAATGGATTTCATTGTGGAAAATCCGCAGCCATAGACCACAGGCCCTGGGCTTTTCCACAAACTTGGGCCCCCCTTCCCCACCGCCGCTCTGCCGTGTCTATAGTGAACACCACCTTTCTGTGCGAGCATTGACAAATGGTTGTTACGATTCCCCTTGTCAAAAAGCTGTGTCCCTACATACTGACAGTCTCCAACCATCGCTGACTGTATCACACTGTGTAGGACACATCCTCCTGACAATGGGAATGGTAACACGCATTTGTCTATTAGTCCTGGGTACACAAAGATATGTAGAATACAAGGATTACCTGCAAAAGAACTGTCAGGAGAGGAGATCCCCTATAGATCCAGTGACTCACAGGTGACGTCTTCTCTGATTGGATTCGTTCTCTATTCTTCTCCATCTGACGCAGACCATTATTGTGACTTCTTCTGATGAGACATCTTTGCCCATCACTTCTGCAGCCATCTCCAGCCTCTATAGAAACACACAAATTTAGACACCAAGGCCCAGAACCATACCTTAAAGGGGTTGTCCGGGCACAGACCGGTTTTTCATACTGATGACCTATCGATGTGCCCGGACAACCCCTTTTATTCAGACTAATGAATTAGAATACATACAGACCCCAGACCAGATCCTAGAATACATACAAACCCCAGACCTTCTAAACTATTGCAGTCCCGGACTTGACTCCCTAAACAAATACAGACCCCAGACCCCTAAATACAGACCCCAGACCAGACCCTTTAAACTAATATGGACCACCTAAATACAGACCCCAGACGCCTTCATCTAATACAGACCCCCTAAATACCCCTTAAACGAACCGACCCCAGACCAGTCCCCCTAAATACAGACCCCTTAAACTAATACAGACCCAAACCCTCTAAATACAGACACCTTACTCCTTAAACTAATACAGACCCAGGCCAGACCCCCTAAATATACAGACCCCAGACCAGACCCTTTAAACTAATACAGAACACCTAAATACAGACCCCAGACCACTTAATCTAATACAGACCCTCTAAATACAGACCCATTAAACTAACAGACCCCAGACCAGACCCCCTAAATACAGACCCCATAAACTAATACAGACCCCAGAAACCCTAAATACAGAACCCAGACACCTTAAACTAACAGACCCCAGACCAGGCCTCCTAAATACAGACACTTTACTCCTTAAACTAATACAAACCCCAAACCAGACCCCCTAAATATACAGACCCCAGACCAGACCCTTTAAACTAATATAGACCACCTAAATACAGACCCCCAGACCCCTTAATCACTGCTTTTTTTGTTGCGGGTTTTTCTCGTTGAATTCAATAAGAGGTAAAACCCGCAACAAATAGCAGATTTTGCGATTTTTGTGGCGGAAAAGCTGCGAACCTGCCGCAAAAATGGCAACTCAGAAAAAAAAAAAATCTTATCCTTACCCAGAATTCTCTGCTCCTGCGTCCAGCCCGGCCTCCGGGGATGACCTTTCATCCCATGTGACCTCTGCAGCCAATCACAAACTGCAGCAGTCACATGGGATGAAACATCGTCCTAGGAGGCCGGGCCGCGAGATGTCAGAGAGACGCGTCGCCATGACTACGGGTAAGTATAAAACTTTTTGTTTATAGCGCTGTTTTCCGCAGCGGAACATTTTGCCCGAAAAATTGCACCGAAATGCAGTACACCTGCGGCGATCTGGGCAGATTAGCTGTGTGCTTTTACGCGGCGTATCTGCCCTGTGTGAACATAGCCCAATGCTGCGACTCAAGTTGCATAAAAATCATGTCTCAAATTTGGTCACATTGAAACGAGATTTTCACAAAACCCACGATGTAGCCTCCGGAGAAACCGATATGTCTGCTAGACGACCCCTTCAAAACTCCATATTAGGGGATTTAGGGTGACCAGTGAAGGGGTCACGCTCAGGATACCCCGTATAAACTCCCTTTACCATCGATCATCCAGAACAGAGAGCTCTCTGTCCTGGGGGAATGTCAGTGTCCATTGAAATCAATAGATAGTTTGTTACAATGTATCAGTACAGGTAAAATGTATCAGTCTGGATTCTAGGCTGTTTACCTCACAGAGGATTGTCTAGACTGGCGGCAATTGTATCAAACCCTCAGCTGTGAGAAGTATTAAGTCCGCACAGTTTCTCAGCCTCTTGATGTAATCGAGAATGTTTCCATTCACTGACAGCAAGCATACATCTTGAAAATGGTGAGGAATTCAAGCACAAATTATATTAAAAAGTTGCTATTTTTTTTATTATTCAACGATGCAGCTTCATTAACATAAATCCCTGTAGTGATTAGGACAGGGGTGCCGGATGTGTCTTATCACGAGCACGTAAGTAGCCGAAATGTCAAATGAGGTGAAGGATGAAACTGACGGTTGTGATAATGAAAGAACTGGGCTGGAATATTCCGTCATTGCTCAGCATCTGACGGATCTCAGGATGTTGGGGAAGCTGCTCGCACCATCTGTTATTATAGGACATCGGATCAGAAAAATATCCTAACATAGAATGTCTACTGGACCGGTCTGCTTATTTGTTACAGCTTTTCCCCATTGAATTCAATGGATGGAGAGGAAAAAACCGCAACAAATAGCAGATGTTGTGACTTTTGCGCAAAAATCGCAACTCTGAAAAAAAAATACATGTTATACTTACCCAGAATTCTGTGCTTCTTCGTCCAGGCCGGCCTCTTGGGATAAAGTTTCATCCCATGTGACCGCTGCAGCCAATCACAGGCCAATCACAGGCTGCAACGGTCACGTGGGATGAAATGTCATCCCGGGACTGCAGAACGTCAGGACGTCGGAGGGAGGCGTCGGCATGGTAAGTATAGCCGTTTTTCTTTTTAATTGCGTGATTTCTGCATCGGACATTCCGGGCGGAAAACTGCGCCACAATTTGGTGCGGTTTTTCGGCCGGAATTCCCTGCGGCCACCAGGGCGGACACGCTGTGTACCTAAAGTTTTTTTTAATTATACTTACAGAGGTAAAGTGTTTTACAGACACATCTAAAAATAATTCGCACACGACAGGCCAAGTTGCTATCCTGTCCCCGGTTTTCGCCGTTTCCGGCTCCTTCCAGACGGCTACAGAAAGCCTGTGATTCCCGATATATATCCAGGAGCTCAGTCCCTTCCCCCACGCTGCCCTCAGAGAGGTAACCGAGGAAGGGGCAGTGACGCGTTTCGTTTATTTTACCTATTTTTTCAACAGGCAAAGAAAAAAACCGTGAGCGGTTTTTCGACGTGAAACGCGTCAAAAAAGGCGGAAAACGCCTTAAGACAGGGCAGGTCGCTTCTTTTTCCCGCAAAGTTTTTTTCTGCTCGCGGAAAAAAAATGAAAAAAAATTTCGGATGTTTTTTGCTGCGGTTTTTACCGCAGTTTCCGAGTATTTCTGAGAATGACTGGAGGGGTCTGGGTGCTGTATAGAGTGCGGCGGCCCCTTCGCTTATGGAGTCAGATCCACTAATGGTTCTGTAGTGTGTGAATTGCGGTGGAGATTTCCAGTCACAGAATGAATAGAATGGCGTATAAGGGCTCGTCCACACGCTGCGGAATTGCCGCGTTTTTTCTGGCCATAATTTCAGATGGAAAAAACGCAGCGGAATACGGTAGCAGCAAAGTGTATGAGATGTAACAAATCTCCTCCTCACGCTGCGGGAATATTCCTAGCGGAAATTGACCTGCGGCGCGTATTTTTCGTACATGTCAATTCCTGCTGCGGACAGTGGACCGAATTGCCGCGATTTTCAGAGGAGATAAAAACCGCAGGAAATGGTGCATTTTTTCCGCATTGGAAAGTCTCTGACTTTCAACGGAATTGCTGCAGAAATTTTCTGCAGCAATTCCGTTGTGTGTGGACAAGTCCTAAGACTTGTAGATCTGGGATCCTGGTTATTTGGGGGGGGTCACACATTTACAGACTTCTCCCCCACCCCCCACCAGACTGTCATGAGAATTCACCCGGATTTTATAAATGACACCAGGTAAATGCATATGGATGTCATTGTGGGGGCACTCTTGCTGCCAATGACTGCGGAGGCACTCTGGCTATCATTAATGTTAACCCTCTGGCAGCCATTCTGGTGTCCCTCTTGCTATCACTATGAGGGCACTCGGGCTTGTCATTGACTATAGGGACCCCCTTGCTGTCATTATGGGGCACTGTAGCTGTGATTATCTGGGCACTTGGCTGTCTTTATGGGGACACTCTGGCTGGTCAATAACTGTGCCACAGGGACTCTGGCTATCATTATGGGGGCCCTTTTACCACCACTATGGGGGTCCTCTTCCTGTTTATTAACTGTTGGGACACTCTGGATGTCATTATGGTGCACTCAGCATATCATTGTCTAAGGAGGCACTCTGGCTGTCATTATGGAGGCACTCTGGCTGTCATTCTAGAGGCACTCTGGCTGTCATTCTAGAGGCACTGTGACTGTCTGTCATTGTAGAGGCACTCTATCTTTATAGGCATGGTCTGAATGTTGTTTTGTGGGCACTTTGGCTGTCATTATAGGAGCTCTCTGACTGTCATTATAGTGGCACTCTGGCTGTCATTATGGAGGCACTCTGGCTGTCATTATGGAGGCACTCTTTGTCCTTTTGGGGTAGTCTGAATGTTATGTGGGCACTTTGGCTGTCATTCTAGAGGCACTCTCTGTCTTTATGGGCATAGTCTAATGTTGTTACGGAGGCACTCTGACTGTCATTATGGAGGTACTCTCTGTCTTTATGGGCACGGTCCGAATGTTGTTATGTGGGCACTTTGGTTGTTATTATAGGTAAACTCTGGCTTGTCACTGTCTGTGAGCGCACTTTAGCTGTCATTATGGGGGCACTCTGGTCACCAATGACTTTGTCCGCAGCCTGGCTGCCATTATGTGTGGTTGAACTACTCTTTCCTTGAAACCATGATCAGTAATAGTCAGACGGTTCGGTAATACCAGTCAGTGATGCGTTTCTTCTGTGGTTTTACTGGGAATATTGTCGTGACGCGGGAGTTTACTGATAAATGAATGAACACGCCGGGTTGAACTTGGGGGCATTTTAAAATTCCGTCACTTTTAAATATCCCTATAGTGAGGCTACATGTCCGGATTTATATTTTTGTTCCTTTTTATTTATTCTTCAGTTTGTTTATACTCTATGCAATGTAGAAATTAATTCAATGGAAACCATCAGCAAGGAGGTTGGCAAATCTTATTATGGTTTATAGAGGTTATCTAGGCTTTAAAAAATTACACAGCACAGAATACAAATTTGCTTCAAAATAATAAAAACATCAAAAAAGGTAATGACGATATGTTACAGAAAGACAATGTTACGGGGAAACTTACATCTCCATTCAAAGAAAGCAAGCGGCAATGACAGACATTTATTGGAATCAATTGGAATTATGTCCAGGAACAATTCCAATAATATCAAATTCGGAAATTGCTCAAAACGCAATTCCCTAATATTATATTTAAGGAGGAAGGAGAAGAAACTTCTCCCACCAGCGCTGGGCAAACTCAGCGGCATTGCCCCTGCGATCGTCTTAGAGCCCGAATACCTCACGTCCTTTATATACCGTTACATGAAGGTGTGGAAAGTAGTTACAATGTGAATTTTTATGGAATTTCCCTTTAAAACGTATGCAAATTTGCTCTTCTCCAGAAGGAAGAAAACTGTTTCTCTAGAGGTAATTTGCATACTTTTCCCAGAAAGCATTGCCCTCCACCAGCTGCATCTCCACAAGGAGAACCAGTAGTCACCAGCTGTATTTGTATATAAGGAATAGCGCGTCTTCTCTGGGATTTCAAGTTGTCTGAATCTTCTGGATAATACGACTGTGATGCTGTTTGTACCCGAAACCAAGTATTGAACCAGTAATAAATCTACGTAGGATGCGCCTGGGCACCAGGGACGCCCCTCATGACTCAGTATACCCCCTCACCCCAGACTTGTCTGTGGATATATTCCGTCACATTGCGCTTGTAGTGAGAACGCTTGAGGTTTCTGTCTGAGCCACATCCTTGACTGTCAGTTTGTAAAATGCAGAACTAAGATGTTCTTCCAATTATAAGCAATAAAGTGAGGGGGGGGGGGGGGGACGACGACAACGTGTTCTGCTGCTGCCAACCTGCGCGAAAACCACAACTATGAAGTCTTCGCACTATGACTTTATCACTGCCTGAGATAAATGGCGGAAACTGAGGTGACTCGTTATATATGAAAGTCTGCCCTATGTAGACAATATCATCAGTCATGAGGTTTCCAACCGCTTATGCAATGTAGAAAAAAAATATCTATCTATCTATCTATCTATCTATCTATCTATCTCTCTCATATCTATCTATCTATCTATCTATCTATCTATCTATCTATCTATCTATCTATCTATCTATCTATCTATCTATCTATCTATCTATCTCTCTCATATCTATCTATCTATCTCTCTCATATCTATCTATCTATCTATCTATCTATCTATCTATCTATCTATCTATCTATCTATCTATCTATCTATCTATCTATCTATCTATCTATCTATCTATCTAATATCTATCTATCTAATATCTATCTATCTATCTATCTATCTATCTATCTATCTATCTATCTATCTATCTATCTATCTATCTATCTATCTATCTATCTATCTATCTATCTATCTATCTCATATCTATCTATCTATCTATCTATCTATCTATCTATCTATCTATCTATCTATCTATCTATCTATCTATCTATCTATCTATCTATCTATCTATCTATCTAATATCTATCTATCTAATATCTATCTATCTATCTATCTATCTATCTATCTATCTATCTATCTATCTATCTATCTATCTATCTATCTATCTATCTATCTATCTATCTATCTATCTATCTATCTATCTATCTATCTATCTATCTATCATCTCCTATCTCCAGATGTATGAGGAAGAATTGCTTCTAGGAGAGAATATCTCCGGACACACGGAGGCCGCAGGAGGAGTGGGCTCCCTTTTAATTTGAGCTATGAGGTCCTCCCTCCTTACCATAAACTATTGAAAACCGATGATATCACCTGCCTATAAAATACCAGGGATGAAACCAAAGGAAGTGCCATCCAAGTGCCAAACTAAAAAATACTGCCATAGTAAGTGTGGCCAGAGATGTAGCTCGGCTATCCTTCTCTCAGGCAAAGGTTCAGTTTGCTGTCCTTACCCAAAATCTAAATACCCCGGCCAAGGCAAAGTGGCTTATTGGCACCCCATGGGGCTCATGACCCGGTAGTCCTCCTAGCTACGCCCCTGGTGTGGCCGACACAAGGCTGAGTTTATGTTACCACGAAGGCAGCATTTTCCATAGTAGGAGCGGTAGACGTCTGTGGTGAGAACGTCTCATACAGTATCATCAGGAGTTCACTGGTTTTACTCTGAATTACTAGGTACACGTCAGGTCAGTCACAGTGCGAGAATGAAGACGTTTTACCCATCACCGGGTGGCAAAGACAGAAGTTGAGTAAAACTGGGAAACTATGTGGCTTCTAGTCACCACCGTCAGATGAGTCACTCAAGGTGACATAGAGGTCGGGTTCTCACCAGCCTGAAATGGGAGGAGGGATCGTATTCATGGGTGTGAATTCAGATTTGTAGATGATAATAATGGATATAGCTGGTGGTGACCTACCAGTCAGGACCACGAGCCAGGACTCGACCAGTCAGGACCACTAGCCAGGACTCGACCAGTCAGGACCACGAGCCAGGACTCGACCAGTCAGGACCACGAGCCAGGACTCGACCAGTCAGGACCACGAGCCAGGACTCCACTAGGCAGGGCCACCAGCCAGGACTCCACCACACAGTACCACCAGCCAGGACTACACCAGTCAGGTCTCCATCTGTAAGGACCACCAGCCAGGACTCCACTAGGCAGAGCCACCAGCCAGGACTACACCAGACAGTACCACCAGCCAGGACTACACCAGTCAGGACCACAAGCCAGGACTCCACCAGAAAGGACCACCAGCCAGGACTCCACCAGACAGGACCACCAGCCAGGAGACTCCACCAGACAGGACCGCCAGCCAGGATTATACCAGTCAGGTCTCCATCTGACAGGACCACCAACCAGGACCACCAGCCAGGACTCTACCAGACAGGACCACCAGCCGGGACTTCACCAGTCAGCTCTCTATCTGTTAGGTCCACCTACCAGCACCAGCAGCCAGAACTCCACCAGACAGGACTCCACCAGTCAGGTTTCCAGCTGTTAGGACCACCAACCAGCACCAGTAGCCAGGACTCCAGCAGTGAGGATCACCAACCAGGACTCCACCATTCAGGACCACCAACCAGAACTCCACTGGTCAGTACAGCCAGCCAGGACTCTACTAGTCAAGGCTTGGCCAGTAAGGACCACCAGACAGGACCACCAGTCAGGACAACCAGACAGGACTTCACTAGTTAAGGCTCTGCCAGTCAGGACTGTTTCACCCCTCCCCCACACACTTCCGATTTTTTTTTCTTCCATCCATTGGATGATACCCGGTAAGGTTTTACAAACTTATTGACATTATTGTTTTTTCCTGCGGTCAGATGTAAGTAACCGGGATCCTTTACCTGTCCTGCGGTCTAAAATGAGCTCCAGAGGTGGTTTTACTGTACACTGTAGCAGAGCTGAGTTTGTCATTTAGAACAATACTTCCTTATGTTACAATGTGTTAACTGTGGTTTTACATAGGACTGCAGGAAAGCTTCCTCCATTATAGAGGCAGCCCAGCAAATGAATTGTGTGGAGAGCGGCGCTGAAACAAACAATGCGTCTCCATCTTGAAGGCACTAAATTGTAACACACAGTTATATTTCTGGCGATACAGAGTTAAAATGGTGCAAGTCCTTACGTCATATTTTTACAGCATGTGGCCACCATCTTAATAAAGCGGCAAGTTAACAAAACTTTTTTCTAAGGAAGCAAAACGTCACAGATATGACATTTAATATATTTTATAACATTAGGTTGTAGTGAGCGTGCTCTAAACATATATACATGCAGCAAATTGTTCTTTGACAGAGAAAATGATGCGAGAACTTACGCCATATTTATACAGCATCTGGCCGCCATCTTTACAAAGTGGCAAATTTACAAAACATTTTTGTAAAGAAGCAACATGTCATTAATGTGACATTTTAGTTATTTTAATTTGTAGTGAGCGTGCTCCAACATATACAACTTGCACAAATTCTCATTCGTTCGTGCACGCACCAATTTTGTAATTCAATGAGTACATTTTGTGCAATTTTTTTTAGAATAAAAAACTGTAGTAAACATGACATATGTCCCAATGTATATTAGTAGACTGTCTCAGATGAGTTATATGCAACCCCATGGCATTTTCTACAAGATATCATCGATGTGCGGATACCCAGATGCCTGACATTCAAATTGCCAGGTGTTAGATGCACATTCTATTCCATAACCATCAGTTTTATAATTGCCCAGCAGTGTTATAAGAGGAGCGACTGATATCAATCGCACATATGGATGTTAATGTCTCAGCACTGGAGCTATGTGGCATAAAGTAGTGATGATGGAGGGCAGGGAGGTTTTTATATTTCCTGTCAATCATCTCTCTACTCAGAATAAAGAGCCTGATAACAGAGAACAATAGATTGTATTCATCTGTTCTACCATCAGTCTCTCCAACCTGAAATGGCTGATAACAGTGGACAATAGATTGCATTTACCTGTTCTACTCAGGCTCTTCCCAGATGACTGATAACAGTGGACAATAGTTTGTATTCACTAGTCCTACAGTCAACCTCTCGCCAGCCTGAAATGGCTGATAATAGGGAACAATAGATTACATTTTACTGCTCTGCTATAAAAGAGATGATAGACTGTAAGTTATGCGCCCCCTAGGAATGATTTTCTAGATTCTTTGTTTCTATAAATACTGTTTACCCCGTGCGCTGTATCTGTGAAGTCCAATTTTCCCAACCACATGTAATATCCATGCCCATGTAACAATAATAAAAAATAAATGACACATTTTTAATTTTAAAGGGAAATTACCGTTTGTTTATTTTTTGACATTTTACTTTGCTACATTTTTATTTGATACAATTTAACAGCAATGAATCCTTGATAATATAATCCATGACTAGTGAAATATTTTCTGTGAGCAACAAAAAAATGACTGACAAACAAAACCTGAAAATTGGGGTGTGACTGCAGTTAATCTCAATACCCCTCTCCCCCCGTCTCTCACAAAAAAAACAAAAAACCCAGGAGGCTGAGCTATAAGAAGCTGTTTGTTGGGGTCCTCGCACTATAAACCTGTTTTAGTCTCTTTGCTCCTGTGACATGGGAAAAAAAAAACATTTTGTTGTTATAAGGGGCAAAAAAAGTAGCACCTCAAGACGAGGAGAGCATCAAACAGCTCCTCGTATCTCAGCTTCCATAGTGCGAGTGTGTACAAAATATCCATGTTCTGATGGTAGGATGTATATCATTCTATTACCAATATTATATCCGATATTTCTGTAATACTTCTATGTACAGCATATTCAAGCCATATACAGTATATTCAAGCCATAATCTCACCACCAGGGGGCATCATTGTGTTCATTTAACCCCTAGTGAGTGCAGCTAGATCACTTATAGGTCCACTGAAAAAAATCTGGGGTCTTGCAAATATAATGATTTAAGACAATTAAACTCCAAAAAGTTCATAGTCTTGTTTTTATTGACTTGTATGTTCATCGGTTGCCAGTGTAGGTGCTGGTGCTTTCCATACTACTCACTCTAGTGGTGGGCACACTCCAGCCTGGGATAGGAAGAATTGAACGACACATGAGGAACAACCCTGGCAAAGACAGTCGAGCCCGACGCCTAAATCCAGCATCCAGAATGGCATAGATGAGTGGGTTGGAGCAACTGTTGGCAAAGGCAAGAGCAGCTGTGGGACCCAAGGCTTCGCGTATTGCCATACGGGTCGAGCAAGACATATCGACCCCCAATTCAGATATCACTAAGACAGTGTTGACAGTATTAAAAGGAAGCCAGGACAAGCAAAATGCCCCAACCACACAGGACACAATACGAAGCCAACTGTGCCCACGCCGGGGCTTTCCCGTACCCAACCCTTGCTTTCCAAAGTAGTTCCATAGGTACTTGGCCATACTGCAGTAGCAGAAGAGGACAACCGCAAAAGGCAAGACGAATGTGAGGAAGATAACCACTATTTTAAATCCTAAATTGAACTGCGACTTATAAGAGTCCATGCAGGTAGAATTACAGAGATGTCTGCTCACCAACGATGGGCATCCAACCAGGACGGACACGAGCCAAATCCCACAGCAGACCCCAAGACTGCAGGATCGGGTGCGGAGTGGATGCATCTTCTTTCCTTTTATCACAGCGAGGTATCGGTCCACGCTCATCACGGCCATCAGTAAGGAGCTGGCGCAACGGGTGACGGCTATGACAAATCCGCTAGCCTTGCATAGGGGAGCTCCAAACGGCCAGAGTTCTCCTTGTGCCAGTGAAGAGGCCCATAGAGGCAACGTGAAGACCAAAAGGAGGTCGGAGACTGCAAGGTTCAAGATGAAGGTGTCTGCCCGGCGTGAGCTACGCTTGTAGACCACTAGGATCACAACCACATTGCCCAAGAATCCAACCAGGAAAAAGATAGAGTAGAGAGTGGGCAGAATCCAAGGGGCATGTGGCATCTCCTGAAATTGCAAACTCTCTGCGGTCTCGTTGTCATAACCATAGTCATCATAGTCATAATAGTCATTGCAGTCATCATAATCATTGCAATCATCGTAGTCATGGTAGTCATTGTAGTCATCCATCCCGGACTCATTGGCCATCACGTCAGGTGAGTTGTGGTGGGACATCGATGGGACGTAACTCGAGTGAGATACAATGGACTCTATATCTGAAGGGTAAGCGTTTATATGATGTGCCTTCCTGTGGTTACACACCCAGCACACGTACAAAGACACTGAATTAACCAATCCCCAACCAGTAACCAAAACTGCAACCTAGAACAATAGAATAAAAAATAAAAAAATTGAGTATTTTTCATTATTATTTTTATTTTATTTTTTATTTTAATAATAATAATAATTATTATTATTATAACTTGTTTTTTATAAACTCAGTAAAGTTCACATATTATGGGAAATAATTTAACATAAATGCATTAAATACAATGCAATTATAGAATAAAATCATAGTATTCATAATACTTAGGAATTAATTTCTATTTCTATGTTTTATTATTTTTTATTATTATTATTTTATTATTATTATTATTATTATTATTATTATTTTTAGCAGGAGTGTAATTATTAATAAAATATTCTTCTATTTATTATTCACATGTATTATTTTCTGTTTATTATTGTATTTATTATTTTTTAGATCATTAGTATTTTAATTAAAATATTTTTGCTATTATTTAGATGACTATTTATTGTATTATTCTTTATTATGTCTTTAGATTATTAGTATTTATATTAATCCCTTAAGTACATAGTTATTTTGGGTGTTTTTTTGTTTTCATTTTTCATCACTGTGTTCTGCATTTTTTAATTCATTTTCATTCAAATTTTTACATTTTTCGGTTTCATTTTTACAGCCTTTATTGTGCGGTGAACTTGTTAACTTTTTTCTGCGCTTTAGTACAATTACGGTGAAACCAAATTAATTGATATCGATTTTTATATCTGACTACTTTTGCAAAATAAAAATACTCAGTTTAAAAAAATTGTCTTCTTTTCTGAGACCCAGCCTTTTTTATTTTTTTGTTGATGTATTTGTGTGAGGTCTTGTTTTTTTGTGGGGTGATCCTTCGTTTTTACATATGACTTTTCAACACTTTGTATTTTTTTATATGTTTTCTTATATTTTAAAAAATGTTATCAAACCTTTTTCGAAACTTTTTTTATTTTCATTTTTTTTCTATATTTTAAATAATTTTATAATTTTTTTTTTAAACTTTTTAAAATCTCCTAAGGCCACGTTCAGACGTGGCGGAATTGCTGTTGGATTCCGCAGAGGACAGTCCGCAGTGGAATTCCGCAGCAGCCGTTTTTTACTTATTTTTCTATACATTTTTAGGAAACTTAGTTCAGACGTTGCAGAAAATAAGTGTGCGGAAATCGGGCTGCGGTGCGGAATTTTCCCTCCGCAGCAGCTCATGACGTTGCGGAGAAGAAGCGGAATTTCACTGCGGATTTCAGCCTTTGCAATGCAAAAACTGAAATCTGTGGCGCGTCCGCTGTGATATCTGCAACGTCTGAATTACCTGTCAAATATGCAAATGTTGGTGCAGATTCGTTGCGTAATTGCCACAAATCTGCACCAACATTTGCAGCGGAAAAATTCTGCCACGTCTGAACGTGCCCTTAGAGTACCTTACCACGTGATCGTTACATGGCTCATGCAATACAGTGCGTTACTTATGTATTGTAGGATATTGGCTTTTTCTGTGCTCTCCTATTAAGCCTTGTCAGGGCTTAACCCCTTAACGACATAGCTGTATAAGGTCTCGTTTTTTGTGGGACAAATTGTAATTTTTAATAGCACCATTTTGGGGTACGTATAATTTATTGATTAACTTTTATTAACTTTTTTCTGGGGGGAATAGAAAAAAAACTGCAATTTCACCTCACTTTTTTGCGTCCTAAATTTACGCCGTTTACCGTGTGGTATAAATATCACAATAACTTTATTCAGCGGGTTCTTGCAATTGTAACGATACCAAATTTGTATCGATTTTTTATGTTTTACTACTTTTACACAGTGAAAATGCTTTTTTTCTTCAAAATTTTTTTTTTTGTGTCTCCATATTTGAAGAGCCGTAACTTTTATTTTTTCCCCTTCATGCCGTTGTATGAGGGCTTTTATTTTGCGGGACGACTTGTAGTTTTTATCGGTACCATTTTGGAGTAGATAGGACTTTTTGATCACTTTTTCTCATATTTTTTTAAGGCTAGATTCAAAGAAAACAGCAATTTTTGCAGGTTATTTTATTTTATTTTTTACGGCGTTCACCGTGCGGGTTAAATAATGTAATAGATTTATAGTCGGGGTCGTTATGGACGCGGCGATACCAAATGTGTGTAACCTTTTTACTTTATTTTGTTTTTGAATAATAAAGCAGTTTGTAAGGGGGAAAAGTGGGGTTTTCATATTTTTTTTACTTTTTATTAAACATTTTTTTTTAACTTTTTTACTAGTCCCACTAGGGGACTTCACTATGCGATCCTCCGATCGCTGTTATAATACACTGCAAAAAACGGCTGAAAAATCGGAAGCAGAACGCCTCCAAACATCTGCCCATTGATTTCAATGGGAAAACAGCGTTCTGTTCCGATGGAGCATTTTCACAGCGTTTTTTTATGCGGAAAAAAACGGCCGCTAAAAAGAAGTGCAGGGCACTTCTTGGGCCGTTTTTGGAAAAAACGCTGCGAAAAACGCTGTGTTTTTTCTTGAAAACAGCTCCGTATTTTGAGGCGTTTTTGACTCAGCGTGTGAACATAGCCTTATTCTCAAAAGCTGCTCGGACCCCAACCGATCAAAACTCCTGACTCACTATGAGATGTCAAAAGTTTTTTGAACATTTAGTTGCCCTTTAAGATATTCCATAAATATATGGTACATAATAATAATATAATATAATAATAATAATAATAATAATAATAATAATAATAATAATAATAATAATAATATATAAATAAAATAATTACAAATATTTGTAATAAAAAATACTAAACAATAAAAATAATAATTTAAAGTCATTCTCATAGTTATAATGTATAAATGAAATAATAAAAAAAATTATTATGTAACATAATTACAGCAATTCTGTACAAATAAAATCATGCGATTGAAAACTAATAAAAATCTATTTTTAAAATAATCCTTTAAAAAATATATAATAATACAAAAAAAATAATACAAAAATAATAATACTTAATGTATCATTTGTCAGACTATTTTCTAAGTTGTCGTTTTAGACTTCTTTTTAAAATAAAATGTATTCTATTATTGTTTAATTCAAAGCAGTAAAAAATAAAATAAAAAAAAAGGCGTATAGAAAGTCCAGAGAACGTAGGACCCGCAATTCATTTGTGTTAAATTCTGTCTTTCCTTTCCTCTGGGAAGTGCGATACATAATAATCCCAAAAATAAATCACATCTGACCACAAGGCTTGAGCTGCTTCACCATCGCTGACAGTGTTTTTGAATCTCATGAAATATATCTGATATTTGCGGCGGTTTCAAGATACATAAATAAATATATCGCGCTGATACATTTAATAACTGATACTACAAATTCTAAGAAATTCTGAGATTAGATTTTTTTTCCCGCACATTTTTATAATGAAAAATAGCCGGTTTGCTGGATGACATTATTTTTTTCTTTGAACGTATATCTACATTTGTGTGTGTGACAATCTATACAGTATATATACAGTGGATATAAAAAGTCTACACACCCCTGTTAAAATGCCAGGTTTTTGTCATTTTACAAAATCAGTCCAAGATGAATCATTTCAGAATTTTTTCCACCTTGAATGTGACCCATAATCTGTACAATTGTATTGAAAAACAAACGGAATAATACTTTATTGAATTCTCCTTTGACTTTATGAAGCATTCGGTCTTTTTGGGTAGAGGTCTTTCAGCGTGGCACATCCAGACTTGCCAATTGCTGCCCACTCTTCCTGGCAAAAATGATCCAAATCTGTCAGATTGCGGGGGCACCTCCTGTGTACAGCACCCTCCAGGTCACCCCACAGATGTTCAATGGGATTTAGCTCTGGGCTCCGGCTGATCTTCTTCTTTTGTTGATTTGGGTCGGTGTCGTGCTGAAAGGAGAAATTCTCTTGATCTTCATCTTCAGCTTTTTAGCAGAGGCGGCAGGTTTTGTGTCAATATTGCCTGATATTTGGAACTCTTCATAATGCTGCTTCCACCATGCTCCATAATGCTGCCTCTACCATGCTCCATAATGCTGCCGCCACCATGCTCCATAATGCTGCCTCCACCGTGCTCCATAATGCTGCCTCCACCATACTCCATAATACTGCCTCCACCATGCTCCATAATGCTGCCTCCACCATACTCCATAATACTGCCTCCACCATGCTCCATAATGCTGCCTCCACCATACTCCATAATACTGCCTCCACCATGCTCCATAATGCTGCCTCCACCATACTCCATAATACTGCCTCCACCATGCTCCATAATGCTGCCTCCACCATGCTCCATAATGCTGCCTCCACCGTGCTCCATAATGCTGCCCCCACCGTGCTTCATAATGCTGCCTCCACCGTGCTCCATAATGCTGCCTCCACCATGCTCCATAATGCTGCCTCCACCGTGCTCCATAATGCTGCCTCCACCGTGCTCCATAATGCTGCCTCCACCATGCTCCATAATGCTGCCTCCACCATGCTCCATAATGCTGCCTCCACCATGCTCCATAATGCTGCCTCCACCATACTCCATAATGTGCCCCCACCGTGCTCCATAATGCTGCCTCCACCATGCTCCATAATGCTGCCTCCACCATGCTCCATAATGCTGCCTCCACCATACTCCATAATGTGCCCCCACCGTGCTCCATAATGCTGCCTCCACCATGCTCCATAATGCTGCCTCCACCGTGCTCCATAATGCTGCCTCCACCATACTCCATAATGCTGCCTCCACCATGCTCCATAATGCTGCCTCCACCGTGCTCCATAATGCTGCCTCCACCATGCCCCATAATGCTGCCTCCCCCATGCTCCATAATGCTGCCTCCACCATACTCCATAATGCTGCCTCCACCATGCTCCATAATGCTGCCTCCACCATGCTCCATAATGCTGCCTCCACCGTGCTCCATAATGCTGCCTCCACCATACTCCATAATGCTGCCTCCACCATGCTCCATAATGCTGCCTCCACCATGCTCCATAATGCTGCCTCCACCAAGCTCCATAATGCTGCCTCCACCGTGCTCCATAATGCTGCCTCCACCATGCTCCATAATGCTGCCTCCACCATGCTCCATAATGCTTCCTCCCCCATGCTCCATAATGCTGCCTTCACCATGCTCCATAATGCTACCTCCACCATGCTCCATAATGCTGCTTCCACCATACTTCATAATGCTGCCTCCACCATGCTCCATAATGCTGCCTCCACCGTGCTCCATAATGCTGCCTCCACCGTGCTCCATAATACTGCCTCCACCGTGCTGCATAATGCTGCCTCCCCCATGCTCCATAATGCTGCCTTCACCATGCTCCATAATGCTACCTCCACCATGCTCCATAATGCTGCTTCCACCATACTTCATAATGCTGCCTCCACCATGCATCATAATGCTGCCTCCACCATGCTCCATAATGCTGCCTCCACTGTGCTCCATAATGCTGCCTCCACCGTGCTCCATAATGCTGCCTCCACCGTGCTCCATAATGCTGCCTCCACCGTGCTCCATAATGCTGCCTCCACCGTGCTCCATAATGCTGCCTCCACCGTGCTCCATAATGCTGCCTCCACCGTGCTCCATAATGCTGCCTCCACCGTGCTCCATAATGCTGCCTCCACCGTGCTCCATAATGCTGCCTCCCCCATGCTCCATAATGCTGCCTCCCCCATGCTCCATAATGCTGCCTCCACCATGCTCCATAATGCTGCCTCCACCATGCTCCATAATGCTGCCTCCACCATGCTCCATAATGCTGCTTCCACCATACTTCATAATGCTGCCTCCACCATGCATCATAATGCTGCTTTCACCATACTCCATAATGCTGCCTCCTCCATGCTCCATAATGCTGCCTCCACTATGCTCCATAATGCTGCTTCCACCATACTCCATAATTCTGCCTCCACCATACTCCATAATGCCGCCTAACCCGTGCTCCATAATGCTGCCTCCACCAACTCCATAATGCTGCCTCCACCATGCCCCATAATGCTGCCTCCACCGTGCTCCATAATGCTGCCTCCACCATGCTCCATAATGCTGCCTCCACCATGCCCCATAATGCTGCCTCCCCCATGCTCCATAATGCTGCCTCCACCATGCTCCATAAAGCTGCCTCCACCATGCCCCATAATGCTGCCTCCCCCATGCTCCATAATGCTGCCTCCACCATGCTCCATAATGCTGCCTCCACCATGCTCCATAATGCTGCTTCAACCATACTTCATAATGCTGCCTCCACCATGCATCATAATGCTGCTTCCACCATACTCCATAATGCCGCCTCCACCATGCTCCATAATGCTGCCTCCACCATGCTCCATAATGCGGCCTCCACCATGCTCCATAATGCTGCCTCCACCATGCTCCATAATGCCGCCTCCACCATGCTTCATAATGCTGCCTCCACCATGCTCCATAATGCTGCCTCCACCGTGCTCCATAATGCTGCCTCCACCGTGCTCTATAATGCTGCCTCCACAATGCTCTATAATGCTGCCTCCACCATACTCCATAATGCTGCCTCCACCATGCTCCATAATGCGGCCTCCACCATGCTCCATAATGCTGCCTCCACCATGCTCCATAATGCTGCCTCCACCGTGCTCCATAATGCTGCCTCCACCGTGCTTCATAATGCTGCCTCCACCGTGCTCCATAATGCTGCCTCCACCATGCTCCATAATGCTGCCTCCACCGTGCTCCATAATGCTGCCTCCACCGTGCTCCATAATGCTGCCTCCACCATGCTCCATAATGCTGCCTCCACCATGCTCCATAATGCTGCCTCCACCATGCTCCATAATGCTGCCTCCACCATACTCCATAATGTGCCCCCACCGTGCTCCATAATGCTGCCTCCACTGTGCTCCATAATGCTGCCTCCACCATACTCCATAATACTGCCTCCACCATGCTCCATAATGCTGCCTCCACCATGCTCCATAATGCTGCCTCCACCATGCTCCATAATGCTGCCTCCACCGTGCTCCATAATGCTGCCTCCACCGTGCTTCATAATGCTGCCACCACCATGCTCCATAATGCTGCCTCCACCATGCTCCATAATGCTGCCTCCACCGTGCTCCATAATGCTGCCTCCACCGTGCTCCATAATGCTGCCTCCACCATGCTCCATAATGCTGCCTCCACCATGCTCCATAATGTTGCCTCCACCATGCTCCATAATGCTGCCTCCACCATACTCCATAATGTGACCCCACCGTGCTCCATAATGCTGCCTCCACCATGCTCCATAATGCTGCCTCCACCATGCTCCATAATGCTGCCTCCACCATACTCCATAATGTGCCCCCACCGTGCTCCATAATGCTGCCTCCACCATGCTCCATAATGCTGCCTCCACCGTGCTCCATAATGCTGCCTCCACCATACTCCATAATGCTGCCTCCACCATGCTCCATAATGCTGCCTCCACCGTGCTCCATAATGCTGCCTCCATCATGCCCCATAATGCTGCCTCCCCCATGCTCCATAATGCTGCCTCCACCATACTCCATAATGCTGCCTCCACCATGCTCCATAATGCTGCCTCCACCATGCTCCATAATGCTGCCTCCACCGTGCTCCATAATGCTGCCTCCACCATGCTCCATAATGCTGCCTCCACTATGCTCCATAATGCTGTTTCCACCATACTCCATAATGCCGCCTCCACCATACTCCATAATGCCACCTCCACCGTGCTCCATAATGCCGCCTCCACCATGCTCCATAACGCTGCCTCTACCATGCTCCATAATGCTGCCGCCACCATGCTCCACAATGCTGCCTACACAAAGCTCCATAATGCTGCCTCCACCAAGCTCCATAATGCTGTCTCCACCGTGCTCCATAATGCTGCCTCCACCGTGCTCCATAATGCTGCCTCCACCGTGCTCCATAATGCTGCCTCCCCCATGCTCCATAATGCTGCCTTCACCATGCTCCATAATGCTGCCTCCACCATGCTCCATAATGCTGCTTCCACCATACTTCATAATGCTGCCTCCACCATGCATCATAATGCTGCCTCCACCATGCTCCATAATGCTGCCTCCACCATGCTCCATAATGCTGCCTCCACCATGCCCCATAATGCTGCCTCCACCATGCTCCATAATGCTGCCTCCACCGTGCTCCATAATGCTGCTTCCACCATGCTCCATAATGCTGCCTCCACTATGCTCCATAATGCTGCTTCCACCATACTCCATAATGCTGCCTCCACCATACTCCATAATGCCACCTCCACCGTGCTCCATAATGCCGCCTCCACCATGCTCCATAACGCTGCCTCTACCATGCTCCATAATGCTGCCTCCACCATGCTCCACAATGCTGCCTACACCAAGCTCCATAATGCTGCCTCCACCAAGCTCCATAATGCTGCCTCCACCGTGCTCCATAATGCTGCCTCCACCATGCTCCATAATGCTGCCTCCACCATGCTCCATAATGCTTCCTCCCCCATGCTCCATAATGCTGCCTTCACCATGCTCCATAATGCTACCTCCACCATGCTCCATAATGCTGCTTCCACCATACTTCATAATGCTGCCTCCACCATGCATCATAATGCTGCCTCCACCATGCTCCATAATGCTGCCTCCACCGTGCTCCATAATGCTGCCTCCACCGTGCTCCATAATGCTGCCTCCACCGTGCTGCATAATGCTGCCTCCCCCATGCTCCATAATGCTGCCTTCACCATGCTCCATAATGCTACCTCCACCATGCTCCATAATGCTGCTTCCACCATACTTCATAATGCTGCCTCCACCATGCATCATAATGCTGCCTCCACCATGCTCCATAATGCTGCCTCCACTGTGCTCCATAATGCTGCCTCCACCGTGCTCCATAATGCTGCCTCCACCGTGCTCCATAATGCTGCCTCCACCGTGCTCCATAATGCTGCCTCCACCGTGCTCCATAATGCTGCCTCCACCATGCCCCATAATGCTGCCTCCACTGTGCTCCATAATGCTGCCTCCACCGTGCTCCATAATGCTGCCTCCACCGTGCTCCATAATGCTGCCTCCACCGTGCTCCATAATGCTGCCTCCACCGTGCTCCATAATGCTGCCTCCACCATTCCCCATAATGCTGCCTCCACCGTGCTCCATAATGCTGCCTCCACCATGCTCCATAATGCTGCCTCCACCATGCCCCATAACGCTGCCTCCACCATGCCCCATAATGCTGCCTCCACCGTGCTCCATAATGCTGCCTCCCCCATGCTCCATAATGCTGCCTCCACCATGCTCCATAACGCTGCCTCCACCATGCCCCATAATGCTGCCTCCCCCATGCTCCATAATGCTGCCTCCACCATGCTCCATAATGCTGCCTCCACCATGCTCCATAATGCTGCTTCCACCATACTTCATAATGCTGCCTCCACCATGCATTATAATGCTGCTTCCACCATACTCCATAATGCCGCCTCCACCATGCTCCATAATGCTGCCTCCACCATGCTCCATAATGCGGCCTCCACCATGCTCCATAATGCTGCCTCCACCATGCTCCATAATGCCGCCTCCACCATGCTTCATAATGCTGCCTCCACCGTGCTCCATAATGCTGCCTCCACCGTGCTCCATAATGCTGCCTCCACAGTGCTCTATAATGCTGCCTCCACAATGCTCTATAATGCTGCCTCCACCATACTCCATAATGCTGCCTCCACCATGCTCCATAATGCCGCCTCCACCATGCTTCATAATGCTGCCTCCACCGTGCTCCATAATGCTGCCTCCACCGTGCTCCATAATGCTGCCTCCACCGTGCTCTATAATGCTGCCTCCACAATGCTCTATAATGCTGCCTCCACCATGCTCCATAATGCCGCCTCCACCATGCTTCATAATGCTGCCTCCACCATGCTCCATAATGCGGCCTCCACCATGCTCCATAATGCTGCCTCCACCGTGCTTCATAATGCTGCCTCCACCGTGCTTCATAATGCGGCCTCCACCATGCTCCATAATGCCGCCTCCACCGTGCTCCATAATGCTGCCTCCACCGTGCTCCATAATGCTGCCTCCACCGTGCTCCATAATGCGGCCTCCACCATGCTCCATAATGCTGCCTCCACCGTGCTTCATAATGCTGCCTCCACCGTGCTTCATAATGCCGCCTCCATCGTGCTCCATAATGCTGCCTCCACCATGCTCCATAATGCTGCCTCCACAATGCTCCATAATGCGGCCTCCACCATGCTTCACTGTGGGAAAAAGTTTAACCGTGGTTTCATGAGTCCATAACCTCTTTTCCCACATGCTTTTGTCAGACTTGATGTAGGTCTTTGTATAACATAGCCGGGCTTGGATGTTTTTCTTTGTTAGAAAAGGCTTCTTTGCCAACCTCCCCCACAGCCCAGACATATGAAGAATACGGGAGATTGTTGTCACTTGCACTACACAACCAGTACCTGCCAGAAAGTCCGGCAGCTCCTTTAATGTTTCTGTAGGCCTCTTGGCAGCCTCCCGGACCAATTTCCGTCTTGTCTTTTCATCAAGTTTTGAGGGACGTCCAGTTCTTGGTAATGTCACTGGTGTGCCAAATGTAATCCACTTCTTGATGACCGTCTTCACTGTGTTCCATGGTATGTCTAATGTCCTGGAAACTCTTTGTTACCCTTCTCCTGACTGATGCCTTTCAGAAATCAGATCACTTTGATGTGTTGGAAGCTCTTTGCGGACCATGACTTTTACTGTCACATGCAACACAGAAAATGTCAGTAAAATCCTAATCGAAGAGCTGAACTTTATACGGGGTTACCCAGAATCACTATAAACAATGGCAGCTGAGTACTGACTACTATGTAACATGAGTTTAAATGTGATTGGCTAATTCTGAACACAACCACATCCCCAATTATAAGAGGGTGTCCACACTTATGCAACTACATTATTGTAGTTTTGTTATTTTTCTTTTTCCCGTCTAAAAGATTTTGATTTGTTTTTCAATGGAATTGTACAGATTATGGGTCACAGTAAGGGTATGTTCACATGCTTATTAAAAAACGTCTGAAAATACGAAGCTGTTTTAAAGGGTAAACAGCTCCTGCTTTTCAGACATTTTTTAATCAAACGTCGCAGTGTTTTTTACGACCACTTTGGAGTTGTTTTTCTATAGAGTCAATGAAAAACGGCTCCAAAAACGTCACAAGAAGTGACATGCACTTCTTTTTCGCGGGCGTTTTTTACGTGCCGTTTTTGGAAAATGAGGCGTAAAAAAACGCCCTGTTGAAACAGAACGCCTTTTTTCCCATTGAAATCATTGGGCAGATATTTGTAGGCGTTCTTCCGATTTTTCAGCCATTTTTCGGGACATCTACGGCCCGAAAAACGGCAGAAACCCCTTTTTTTATGTGGCTGTTTTTTCCAAAAAACGTCCCGTCGGCACAGAACACCTTTTTTTCCTGTGAAATCAATGGGCAGATGTTTGGAGGCGTTCTGCTACTGAGAAATGGCCGAAAATAGCCCGTGTGAACATACCCTGATGGTGGAAAAACTTCTGAAATGATTCATCTTGTACTGATTTTTTGACATGACAAAAACCTGGCATTTTAACACCGCTTCAGTGTTACCGATCCCGTGGCCTTCTGTTGGTCAGTGTTAATTTGCATCAGGAGAGACGTGCTTTTCCGATGTCAGCATGTATGTCATGTGACTGCTGCAGCCAGTGATTGGCCGGTGGAGGACCACAGGACCGGCAATGCTTGGGCGGCGGAAGATTTAACCTCTTTGTGACCAGCCTATTTTAGACCTTAATGACCAAGCAATTTTTTGGGTATTTCCATCGTCGCATTCATAGAGCTATAACATTTTATTTTTCTGTCGACATCGTTTTTTGCTGGACAATATTTCATTTTTTTAATGTCACCACTTTGGGGTACATATAATTTATTGGTTTAACTTTTATTAACTTTTTTGGGGGGGGGTAACGAAAAAAAATGAAATTTCACCATTCTTTTTTTGCGTTTTTGATTTACACCGTTTACCGTGTGGTATAAATAACATAATAACTTTATTCAGCGGGTCGTTAGGATTACGGCGATACAAAATTGATATAGTTTTGTTTATGTTTTACTACCTGTGCACAATAAAAAACACTTTAAAAATATATATTTGTTTTTGTGTTGCCATAGTCTATGAGCCATAAGGCCGGGTTCACACTGAGTTTTTTGCAGGCAGAAAATCGGCCTCAAAATTCCGTTTGGAATTTTTCGCTGCATTTTTCGCCCGTGGCCATTGAGCGCCGATGGGCAAAAACGCTGCGAAATACGCTTTTTCTGGCTCCCATTGATGTCAATGGGAGGTCTGAGACGTAAACGCCTAAAGATAGGGCATGTCGCTTCCTTTTCCCACGAGCCGTTTTTTCCGCTCGCGGGAAAAAACGCCTCCGCCTCCCATTGAAATCAATGGGAGGCATTTTCGGCCGTTTTTTGACACGTTTTCCGAAGCGGTTTCCGCATCAAAAAACGTGTCAAAAAACTCTGTGAACTGACCATAACTGTTTTATTTTTCTGCTGATATAGCTGTATGAGGGATTATTTTTTGGGGGTGACCTATTTCCTATCGGTACCACTTTGGGCTACATACGACTTTTTCAGAAGAAAACAACAATTCTGGCAGTGTTTTTTATGTTGTTTTTACAGCCTGCGGGTTAAATAATGGAATAGCTTTATAGTTCAGGTCGTTATGGATGCGACAATACCTATTATATGTAGTTTTTTTTTTTTTTTAATTATGATCTGGAAGCAGCTGTATCTAGCGCTGAAACCTGTATACAGAACAGCTGCATCCGACCCGCTGTCACTGAACCTGTCAGTCCCGCGGACCTGACGGATTTCAGCGCTAGATACAGCTGCTCTGTATACAGGATACAAAGCAGCTGTATCTCAAGAAGTAAAAATAATTTTTAATAAAAAGTAATTACAAAGTTGCACCAAACACACCGACACACACACCGACACACACACACACACACACACACACACACACACACACACACACACACACGTTGGTGAGTTGACTAAATATTTTTGGTTGTGAACGTGGGCACTTTGTTGCAAATCTTTTTGAATTTGAGTGCATTTCTACAAGCAATGGTACAAATTAGCTTCAGATGAACCACATTTAAAGCAACAGGACATACAATGTGCCCTGAGTATCAGTTTAAGCAACATGTCTGTATATCTGGTGGAGGGTAAAAATGTATAGACTGCATCTATGGCATGTAGGATAATGGAACGAGGTTAGTGCGGGGTCAACTTGAGTCCACTTGTTTAGGCTATTAGTTGTGGTACGATAGTCCCGGGCCAAATGTAAGTACTTCGTATAATGTGAGACTTCCGCGAGGCTGTGGTCAGGACTAGCGTTCTGTATTGTGACACCCATTCTTGTTGGGGCAATTGTGCCAATATTTCCCTTATATAACTCTGGGCCTGTAAATAATTGAAGAAACGGAATGGGATACTAGGATATCTTGACTGGAGTTTCCCAAAGGAGAGAATTATTTTCTCCGTGGGGGGATGCCATGGGCATGGCAGGTATAGAAAGTCCGGTGGGATCTGCCATATTGAAAATTTGGAGACAACATGGTGGAGTACTGAGTTTTCAAAATTTTTTATTTCTGAATTTTTTAAAGGTGCTTCCACGTCACTAACAATAAAGGATTGATCTTTACTTTTGCTGGCCCTGTTCACATCTGGGTCAGGGGAGCAGAACAAGGGAATGCCGGACGCAACAGTTCCGTTGCAACATGGACCCTGCCGGCAGCCGACGGAACTCATTGGCTTTGATAGGTTCTGTCGACTTTTTGTCTGGGTGTCCGTCGATTTACCGGAAACAATAGCATGCTGCGCTATTGTTTTCGGTAATTTATGTCGGTCGGCGACGGAGGCCCCTAACGTCATAGGATAAGTGAAGAAGGTTCATTGGGGAAATATTGGGTTGTTCTAGTCTCATACCTGTGTAGAATGAAGTGGATCGCTCCCAGTCTGTAATCATTCATGTCAAGGCCGCCATGTTATACAATCTTATATTAGGGAAGCCTTTTATGTCCGCCACTAAATTTAGGTTGTTGCAGGATGTGAAAAGGGATCCCTGTCCTACCACCTCTCCAGATATAAGATCTGTACGGTCGGTTGATGTACTTTTCGTCTTTAGGGCAGAGATATACTGTATCGGGAGAGCTTGTAAGAGATACAACAATTTGGGGATTTCCACCATTTTTACAGGATCGTTCTTCCGAAAAAGTATAAAAATAAGCACTACCAGCATTGCAGTGTCTTCCCTAGTGTTTTAATGTATTAGTTTGATAAAGTTGCAGCAGTTGTCTTGAAATTTCTACCCTCAAGTAATTTAATGACGATCGGGACCATTTCAAGGTCGATGCCCATATCCGTTTTGCTGGGCCTTTCAGCACCAAAGCCTCCCATTTGTCCACATTTAGGTCTACAAAGACAGGCATCTAAAATGTTGGTTTTCGGTTAGTATATATTTCAGGCGATTTCTAGATTCTATGATCCATGAGGAGCAAGTCGTCAATATACCCTGACTTTTTAGTAGCTTGGTAGCGTAACTGTCAAATATGTTGCAGCAACGTTCCTCCCATGCAGCTTCTCTATTAAAAAAGGCCAAGAGATTGTATCAACGCTTAGTCCGCATCTAGACTTAGCAGCATGGAAGAAAGTCGGTCAGGATCAGTGGCTGCTCTAGTAGCCCATCTGCCATTTGGTAGATAATAAGGTCCCCTACCTCCCCTAACCTCATGGGCACTGGCGTAACTATAGGGGTCATAGCAGTCGCAATTGCGACCGGGCCCTGAAGCCAGGGGGCCCCCGGCCCCCCACACAACATAAATGAAAAGTAACTATAGTAACTAGGGCCTACATAATAAATTAAACAAGCCCCAATTACTATGGTAACTGACAGTACTTACCTTACTCGTTCCGGAGCACAGCGGAGATCCTGACATCACAACTCCATGCGCTGCGCACAACATCCCGACCCTGGATAGAGTCAGGACCTCCGCTGCGGCCGAAGAGGAGGGTAAGTTTAATATCACTGTCTGCTGGAGCTGATACGTTGGGGGCCGACTCCCGGGACCCCTGCCAATTCGCTGCTTTGAACTCGGTGCAGTGCTCGTACGAGCGCTACTTCCCCTTCCTTCCGGTCACTTTTTCACTCTGTGAATCGCCGACACGGACGTGTCAGCAATTCACAGAGTGAGCAAGTAAGAGAAATGAAGGGGAAGCAGCACTCGTACGAGCACTGCACCCCCTTCAAAGCAGCTGATTGGCAGGGGTCCCGGGAGTTGGCCCCCGACCCATCAGCTATTGATGGCCTATCCTGGGGATAGGCCATCAATGTTTAAGGACTGCACAAATCCTTTAAGCCTACCATGTGGTAGGCTTAGATGCAGGGTCCAACAAAAAGTATCACACATGCACATGGGCCCTGTATCTAAGGGCCTGTTCACATCACCGTTGCCCTTCCGTTGAGGGGTTCCGTCGGAAGTTTCCGTCGGGTTAACCCCTCAACGGAAAGGCAAATGGAAACCCAAGCTTCCGTTTCCCTCACAATTGATATCAATGGTGACGGAAACCTAGCTAATGGTTTCCGTCTGTGATCCTTATGACAGGGTTCCGTTATTCTTGATGGAACCAATAGCGCAGTCGACTGAGCCCTGTCACAATGGTGAGAGATGGAAACCATTAGCTAGGTTTCCGTCACCATTGAGTTCAATGGTGAGGGAAACGAAAGCTAAGTTTTCCGTTTGCTTTCCGCTGAGGGGTTAACCCGACGGAAACCTCAGACGGAACCCCTCAATGGAAGGGCAACTGTGATGTGAACACAGCCTAAGCCTACCATATGTATTACTAATGTTTTTTTTTTTGTGTTTGTGTTTTTTGACAGGTTCGGTCGTCGGACTCGAGGACTGCTTCGATGACGGCTTATTTTATTATTAATAAAGTGGTTAACGAGGGATGTGTATGTGTGTGGGGGGTTTATGTCAATAAACCTATTTTTTCAATGTTTTTGTATTTTTTTAAAAACTTTATTACTACCGCCTTAGTAATGGCCGCCAACTGATTGACAGCGTACATTACTAAGGATGAAAAGGCTAACACTAACCCACATTATTACCCCGGTACCCACCGCCACCAGGGGTTCCCGGGAAGAGCTGGGTGCGATCCAGTACCCGACCATCTGTAGTGATGGTTGGGCACTGGGGTGGCCGCAGGCTGGTGTTATTAGGCTGGGAAAGGGAAAACACAGTGGCCCTCCCCACTTTAGTAATCCTAGGCTGCTGCTGCTGTGTTGTATCTGGCTGGTTATAAAAAATGGGGGGGTGCCCTCGTCATTTTTTAAAATAAATAAAGAAATAATTGGAAAGAACGATGTGGGGTTCTCACATTTTTCATAACCAGCCAAATACAACTTAGAAGCAGCAGCCTAGCATTACCAGGGTGGGAAGGGTCACTGCTTTTGGGCTTTCCCAGCCTAATAATACCAGCCTGAGGCCACGTCACTATCCGCCCATCACTACAGATGGTCAGGTACTGGATCGAACCTGGCTCTTCCCTGTACCCCGGGCGGCGGTGGGCACCGGGGTAATAATGGGGGTTAGTGTTCACCTCTTCATGTCTAACATTAAGCCCGGCCTTAGTAATGGACGTTGTCAATCAGCCAGCAGCTATTAATAAGGTGGTAGTAATAAAGTTTAGAAAAATACAAAGAAATAGAAAAAATATTTTATTGAAATAAAAATCCCACACACAAACTTTATTAACCATTTTATTGAGAATAAAAAAACACAGCCATTGAAGTAGTCCTCGAATCCGACGTAGTCCAACAACCGAACCTGTAAAAAACACAAACACAAAAAAATTTGTAACACATAAAAAAGCAAAACAATTCTTATACTTACCTTTCCTGGGTCCAGCGCTGAAGCCACAATGTATACACATATACATACACGCACACACATTTGTTTGTGGGGGTATATGTATCGGGGCTATTTCCCCTGACGTTTCAAGACCTTAATGATGCCCCTGGCTGCTAGTGCTGCATCGTTGGGTGACTTAGGAGACCCAGAGATGCAACTTAAAGGGGCCGATGAGCCTTTAGCTACGCTCCAACTCATGGGAGTATAAGTTGTCAATGGGAAGACTTCTCCGTGTGACTGAACTTCTCTTGGTCTTAAAGACCATGTAACTTCTCCCTAAGAAACAGGCATCAGGGTTCATACTTTGATAACGCACCTGGATGTGAAATTAGTTATGGGGGTGATGGAATGGAATGGATGGGAGCAATGGGATATGTGTAGGGTTAACCCTAAACTATTTTTTGTAGCTGTTTACAGGAAAAACTGCTGAATTGGCATTTCAGAATTTGTAGCTAAAAAGAAAACAGGTTTTTATGGGGCTAAATTCAGAACGTGTAATATTATCTGTCGTTTCCCGCAGAGGAGGCTGCTGGGTGGATATTTTTATGCTAAAGTTAGGGCTTTGTAAGAACGCCGATGCAGGATGTGGTTAGTGTGACACCTTGGTATTTATTTTTTTTAAAAAGAGAGAAATATCTGACTGATTCTGATCTGCATTGTGATGTCTTACAGGTGAAAAATGAGGTAAATTTCTTCCCTTTCCTTTTTCTACTTTTCTGTTTCCTTTCCTTCTCATCTCTTTTCTTTCCTTCTCATTCCTTCTCTACCTTTCTTTTCTTTCATTTTCCCTTTCCTTTATGTTTCTTTTCCTTTTTCTTCTCTTTCCCTTTCCTTTCTTTTCCCTTTCCTTTTCTTCTCTTTCTTTCTCTTTCCCCTTTCCTTCTCTTTCCCCTTTCCTTCTCTTTTCCCCTTCCTTCCTTCTCTTTTCCCCTTCCTTCCTTCTCTTTTCCCCTTCCTTCTCTTTTCCCCTTCCTTCTCTTTCCGCTCTCCTTCTCTTTCCCCTTTCCTTCTCTTTCCCCCTTCCTTCTCTTTTCCCCTTCCTTCTCTTTTCCCCTTCCTTCTCTTTCTGCTCTCCTTCTCTTTCCCCTTTCCTTCTCTTTCCCCCTTCCTTCTCTTTATACTTTCCGTCTTTTTCCTTCTCTTTTCTCTTCCCTGCAGGGGAAATGTAGTATTATATGGTATTATCTGGTGGTCATTTAAATAAATGGCCGTCCATGTAATATATGGATGGCTCACGTCTGCCACAATGGGAGCCGCTCCAATCTGGCTCATAGAGGGGGGCCCGAGTGGGGGACCCCACTCTATGATGTCTTATGCCCTGACAAATTAGACAAGTGTCATCTTCATGAGCACATCCCTTTACAATAGGAATACCCCTTAACTACTTAGCAAACCCATTGAAAGTCCATTTAGAATTTCTGTAGATCTTGTAGTTTTCCTGAAGCCCCACATTTTTTGCTTTATGTATACAGTAAACACTCTCCCCCCCCCCCATTTATTTTCCTAATAATCACAAAGACTATTGCTGCATGCTCTTTGGTGAGTAGTAGAAGGCAAAACATTGCAATCGGTGGTTATATAGCCTCTAGGATCATAATAGTCGTCAGGTAAATAGTTCCGAAATGTAGATCCAGGAGACGCTGAAACTCCCATCATAAAGAAGGATCACTCCTGTTCTGTAGTTTGTTGCTCTGTATCTGGATCATTGTTGAGTTGCTGTTGCATCCTAAAAGCACCTTCTCTTTTCCCTTTCCTTCTATTTTCCCCTTCCTTCTCTTTCCTCCTATGCTTCTCTTTCCCCTTTACTTCTCTTTCCCATTTCATTTTCTTTCCCCTTTCTTCTCTTTCCGCTTTCCCCTTTCCTTTTCTCCCCTTTCCTTCTTTCACCTTCCCTTCTCTTTTATGCTTTCCTTCTTTCCCCAGTCCTTCTCTTTCTCCGTTCCTTCTCTTTCCCCTTTCCTTCTCTTTCCCATTTCCTTCTCTCCCCTTTCCGTCTTTCCCTTTCATTCTTTTCACAGTCCTTCTCTTTCCCCTTTCCTTCTCTATCCCCTTTCCTTCTCTTTTCCCTTTCATTCTCTTTCCCCTTTCCTTCTCTCTCCCTTTCCTTCCCCCTTTCCTTTTGTTTTCCCTTTCCTTCTCTTCCCCTTTTCCTTCTATTTCCCCTTTCATTCTCTTTCCCCTTTCCTTCTCTTTTCCCCTTTCCTTCTTTCCCCCTTTCCTTCTCTTTCCCCTTTCCTTCTCTTTCCCCATTCCTTCTCTTTCCCCTTTCCTTCTCTTTCCCCATTCCTTCTCTTTCCCCTTTCCTTCTCTTTCCCCCTTTCTTTCTCTTTCCCCTTTCCTTCTCTTTGCCTTTTTGTTCTCTTTCCCCTTTCATTCTCTTTCCCCTTTCATTCTCTTTCCCCTTACATTCTCTTTCCCCTTTCTTCTCTTTTCCCCTTTCTTCTCTTTGTTCCTTCCTTCTCTTTTCCCTTTCCTTCTCTTTCCCCTTTCTTCTCTTTGTTCCTTCCTTCTCTTTTCCCTTTCCTTCTCTTTTCCCTTTCCTTCTCTTTCCCCTTTCCTTCTCTTTCCCCCTCTTTCCCCTTTCCTTCTCTTTTCCCTTTCATTCTCTTTCCCCTTTCCTTCTCTCTCCCTTTCCTTCCCCCTTTCCTTTTGTTTTCCCTTTCCTTCTCTTCCCCTTTTCCTTCTCTTTCCCCATTCCTTCTCTTTCCCCTTTCCTTCTCTTTCCCCATTCCTTCTCTTTCCCCCTTTCTTTCTCTTTCCCCTTTCCTTCTCTTTGCCTTTTTGTTCTCTTTCCCCTTTCATTCTCTTTCACCTTTCATTCTCTTTCCCCTTACATTCTCTTTCCCCTTTCTTCTCTTTTCCCCTTTCTTCTCTTTGTTCCTTCCTTCTCTTTTCCCTTTCCTTCTCTTTCCCCTTTCTTCTCTTTGTTCCTTCCTTCTCTTTTCCCTTTCCTTCTCTTTTCCCTTTCCTTCTCTTTCCCCTTTCCTTCTCTTTCCCCCTCTTTCCCCTTTCCTTCTCTTTCCCCTTTCCTTCTCTTTTCCCCTTCCTTCTCTTTCCCCTTTCATTTTCTCCTCCTTTCCCCTCTTTTCGCTTCCCTCTTCTTTTCCTTTAAAGAAAGGAGAACGATAATTTCTTCTTAAGCTCGAGGTCTGTGTCTTTTCTTACCTTACACAGATAATGTAATACATAAAATTCATTCATTTACTTTGGCCCAGGGCTATTTTATATAAATATGTTATTTATTTTTCCTACAACAGAGTTAAAGAATTAAACAAATTTAAATCTCTGTCCCATAAATCATGCAAAGGAACAGCAGCAGATCCGATTATAATTCTCAATTGTACCACACAGAGATCTGTGCTTTAGGCCTTAGTGGAAATGCCATAAATACTCAGAAGAGAAAACCCCTCTCAAAAAGAAGTCTCCCACAGCAAGACAGGCATCTCACCCGGAAGCGGCTGCTGCAGGTGAAATGTAATATTACATGGTATTTTCTGGTGGTCATTAAAATAAATGGCTGTCCATGTAATATATGGATGGCTCGAGTCTGCCACAATGGGAGCCGCTCGTAGAGTGGGCCTTTACGATGGGAATACCCCTTAACTACTTAGTAAACCCATTGACAGTCCATTTAGAATTTCTGTAGCTCTTGTGGTTTTCTTGAAGCCCCCCATTTTTTGCTTTATGTATAGAGTAAACACTCCCCCCCCCCCCATTTATTTTCCTAATAATCACAAAAGTTCAAAGATTATTGCATAAATATCCTGTTTTTATTGCTGCATGCTCTTTGGTGAGTAGTAGAAAGCAAAACATTGCAATCAATGGTTATATAGCCTCTAGGATCATAACAGTCATCAGGTAAATGGTCCGAAATGTAGATCCAGAAGACGCTGAAACTCCGATCAAAAAGAAAGATCACTCCTGTTCTGTCGATCGTTGCTCCGTGTCCGGATCATTGTTGAGTTGCTGTGGCATCCTAAAAGCACAAAATATATCTATATGTAACAATACATCATGTAAGACTAACAAGATGTGCTACTTCTTGTTTATTTTAAAGGAGAATTACACCGTTTTATTCAAATAGAATGTGTCACCTAAATATTGTCCCTTTAAATTATGAGTTATATCAATGGTTAATTAGATGGAGCGATTGCATCCAAAAAATGGCCTCTAAGGTGCTGAGCAGAGATCCAGGGGTGTACGAAATGCCCCTTTTTTCTGTGATACCATTCAGCTGAGCTGGGGGGGGGGGGGGGGGTACAGGGCTCACTTTTTGTGTCGCCCAGATCTATGTAATAAAGGAGTACACATGCACAGATTTAAGGAGAACCTCCATGAGCGAGCTCAAAGACAACTAAACAAAAGGGTCACTTGCAATGAGATCTCTCCACAAAAGAAATCATTTTCCATTTAGTTTCTAAATTATAAAATGATCACAAAGATAATAAGTCAGAATCAGAATGTATCACAATGATTTTTTGTGTCCCCTATGGAGACATATAATCCATAGCTATAACAATAATAGCATCAATGATTACTACACATTAATAAATGAAATTGATCTTAATATGATCTCATAATGTATAAAAACTGAAACCCAACTCATTCAGGTGCTGCACCACAGCAATACTATTGCAATACTAATGCCCCCTATATACAAGAATATAACTACTATAATACTGCTCCCTATATACAAGAATATAACTACTATAATACTGCTCCCTATAAACAAGACTATAACTACTATAATACTGCCACCTATATACAAGAATATAACTACTATAATTACTGCCTCCTATATACAAGAATATAACTACTATAATACTGCCCCTATGTACAAGAATATAACTACTATAATACTGCCCCTATATACAAGAATATAACTACTATAATACTGCCCCCTATATACAAGAATATAACTACTATAATACTGCCCCTATATACAAGAATATAACTACTATAATACTACTCCTATATACAAGAATATAATTACTATAATACTGCCCTTATATACAATATAACTGCTATAATACTGCCCCCTATATACAAGAATATAACTACTATAATACTGCTCCTATATACAAGAATATAACTACTATAATACTGCTCCTATATACAAGAATATAACTACTATAATACTGCCCTTATATACAATATAACTGCTATAATACTGCCCCCTATATACAAGAATATAACTACTATAATACTGCTCCTATATACAAGAATATAACTACTATAATACTGCCCCTATATACAAGAATATAACTACTATAATACTGCTCCTATATACAAGAATATAACTACTATAATACTGCCCCTATATACAAGAATATAACTACTATAATACTGCTCTCTATATACAAGAATATAACTACTATAATACTGCTCCTATATACAAGAATATAACTACTATAATACTGCCCCCTATATACAAGAATATAACTACTATAATACTGCTCCTATATACAAGAATATAACTACTATAATACTGCCTCCTATATACAAGAATATAACTACTATAATACTGCTCCTATATACAAGAATATAACTACTATAATACTGCCTCCTATATACAAGAATATAACTACTATAATACTGCCCCCTATATACAAGAATATAACTACTATAATACTGCCCCTATATACAAGAATATAACTACTATAATACTGCTCCTATATACAAGAATATAACTACTATAATACTGCTCCTATATACAAGAATATAACTACTATAATACTGCCCCTATATACAAGAATATAACTACTATAATACTGCTCCCTATATACAAGAATATAACTACTATAATACTGCCCCCTATATACAAGAATATAACTACTATAATACTGCCCCCTATATACAAGAATATAACTACTATAATACTGCTCCTATATACAAGAATATAACTACTATAATACTGCTCCTATATACAAGAATATACCTACTATAATACTGCCCCTATGGACAAGAATATAACTACTATAATACTGCTCCTATATACAAGAATATAACTACTATAATACTGCTCCTATATACAAGAACATAACTACTATAATACTGCTCCCTATATACAAGAATATAACTACTATAATACTGCTCCCTATATACAAGAATATAACTATTATAATACTGCCCCTATATACAAGAATATAACTACTATAATACTGCCCGCTATATAAAAGACTATAACTACTATAATACTGCTCACTATATACAAGAAAATAACTACTATAATACTGCCCCTATATACAAGAATATAACTACTATAATACTGCTCTCTATATACAAGAATATAACTACTATAATACTGCTCCTATATATCAAGAATATAACTACTATAATACTGCCCCCTATATACAAGAATATAACTACTATAATACTGCTCCTATATACAAGAATATAACTACTATAATACTGCCCCTATATACAAGAATATAACTACTATAATACTGCCCCTATATACAAGAATATAACTACTATAATACTGCCTCCTATATACAAGAATATAACTACTATAATACTGCTCCTATATACAAGAATATAACTACTATAATACTGCCTCCTATATACAAGAACATAACTACTATAATACTGCTCCTATATACAAGAATATAACTACTATAATACTGCCCCCTATATACAAGAATATAACTACTATAATACTGCTCCTATATACAAGAATATACCTACTATAATACTGCCCCTATGGACAAGAATATAACTACTATAATACTGCTCCTATATACAAGAATATAACTACTATAATACTGCTCCTATATACAAGAATATAACTACTATAATACTGCTCCTATATACAAGAATATAACTACTATAAGGGCATGGCCACACGTGGCGGATTTCCTCCGCAACTGTCCGCATCAAAATGGTGCTATTAAAAATTACAACTTGTCCCACAAAAAACAAGACCTTATACAGCTATGTTGTTAAGGGGTTAAGCCCTGACAAGGCTTAAAAGGAGAGCACAGAAAAAGCCAATATCCTGCAATACATAAGTAACGCACTGTATTGCATGAGCCATGTAACGATCACGTGGTAAGGTACTCTAAGGGCATGCCCACCCGTGGCGGATTTCCTCCGCAACTGTCCGCATCAATGCCGCACAGAATCTGCGTTGCAGATTCTGCGGCGGATCTGCCCAAAATGTGCAGTAAATTGATGCGGACTAGCTGCTGCGGACTGCGGGAAAAGTGCTTCCCTTCTCTCTATCAGTGCAGGATAGAGAGAAGGGACAGCACTTTCCCTAGTGAAAGTAAACGAATTTCATACTTACCGGCCGTTGTCTTGGTGACGCGTCCCTCTTTCGCCATCCAGCCCGACCTCCCTGGATGACGCGGCAGTCCATGTGACCGCTGCAGCCTGTGATTGGCTGCAGCCGTCACTTAGACTGAAACGACATCCTGGGAGGCCGGACTGGAGACAGAAGCAGGGAGTTCTCGGTAAGTATGAACTTCTATTTTTTTTGACAGGTTGCTGTATATTGGGATCGGTAGTCACTGTCCAGGGTGCAGAAACAGTTACTGCCGATCGCTTAACTCTTTCAGCACCCTGGACAGTGACTATTTACTGACGTCTAAACGAACACTTCTAAATAGAAGTGGAAGTCAATGGAGAAACAGCTCCGCTGCGGATTAACGCTGCGGAGTGTCCGCAGCGGAATTCAAGTGTGGACCCAGCCTAATACTACTCCTATATACAAGAATATAACTACTATAATACTGCTCCTATATACAAGAATATAACTACTATAATACTGCCCCCTATATACAAGACTATAACTACTATAATACTGCCCCTATCTACAAGAATATAACTACTATAATACTGCTCCTATATACAAGAATATAACTACTATAATACTGCCTCTATATACAAGAATATAACTACTATAATACTGCCCCTATATACAAGAACATAACTACTATAATACTGCTCCTATATACAAGAATATAACTACTATAATACTGCTCCTATATACAAGAATATAACTACTATAATACTGCCCCCTATGGAAAAGAATATAACTACTATAATACTGCCCCTATATACAAGAATATAACTACTATAATACTGCCTCCTATATACAAGATTATAACTACTATAATACTGCTCCTATATACAATAATATAACTACTATAATACTGCCCCTATCTACAAGAATATAACTACTATAATACTGCTCCTATATACAAGAATATAACTACTATAATACTGCTACTATATACAAGAATATAACTACTATAATGCTGCTCCTATATACTAGAATATAACTACTATAAAACTGCTCCTATATACAAGAATATAACTACTATAGTACTACTCCTATATACAAGAATATAACTACTATAATACTGCTCCTATATACAAGAATATAACTACTATAAAACTGCTCCTATATACAAGAATATAACTACTATAATACTGCCCCCATGTAGAAGAATATAACTACTATAATACTGCTCCCTATATACAAGAATATAACTACTATAATACTGCCCCTATATACAAGAATATAACTACTATAACACTGCTCCTGCATACAAGAATAGAACTACTATAATACTGCTCCTATATACAAGAATATAACTACTATAATACTGCTCCTATATACAAGAATAGAACTACTATAATACTGCTCCTATATACAAGAATATAACTACTATAATACTGCTCATATATACAAGAATATAACTACTATAATACTGCCTCTATATACAAGAATATAACTACTATAATACTGCCCCTATATACAAGAACATAACTACTATAATACTGCTCCTATATACAAGAATATAACTACTATAATACTGCTCCTATATACAAGAATATAACTACTATAATACTGCCCCCTATGGAAAAGAATATAACTACTATAATGCTGCCCCTATATACAAGAATATAACTACTATAATACTGCCTCCTATATACAAGATTATAACTACTATAATACTGCTCCTATATACAAGAATATAACGACTATAATACTGCTCCTATATACAAGAATATAACTACTATAATACTGCTACTATATACAAGAATATAACTACTATAATGCTGCTCCTATATACTAGAATATAACGACTATAAAACTGCTCCTATATACAAAATATAACTACTATAGTACTACTATATACAAGAATATAACTACTATAATACTGCTCCTATATACAAGAATATAACTACTATAATACTGCTCCTATATACAAGAATATAACTACTATAATACTGCTCCTATATACAATAATATAATTACTATAATACTGCTACTATATACAAGAATATAACTACTATAATGCTGCTCCTATATACAAGAATATAACTACTATAAAACTGCTCCTATATACAAGAATATAACTACTATAATACTGCCCCCATGTAGAAGAATATAACAACTATAATACTGCTCTCTATATACAAGAATATAAATACTATAATACTGCCCCTATATACAAGAATATAACTACTATAATACTGCTCCTGCATACAAGAATAGAACTACTATAATACTGCTCCTGCATACAAGAATAGAACTACTATAAGGGCATGGCCACACGTGGCGGATTTCCTACGCAACTGTCCGCATCAATGCCGCACAGAATCTGCGTTGCAGATTCTGCTGCGGATCTGCCCAAAATGTGCAGTAAATTGATGCGGACTAGCTGCTGCGGACTGCGGTAAAAGTACTTCCCTTCTCCCTATCAGTGCAGGATAGAGAGAAGGGACAGCACTTTCCCTTGTGAAAGTCAAAGAAATTCATACTTACCGGCCGTTGTCTTGGTGACGCGTCCCTCATTCGGCATCCAGCCCGACCTCCCTGGATGACGCGGCAGTCCATGTGACCGCTGCAGCCTGTTATTGGCCTGTGATTGGCTGCAGCCGTCACTTAGACTGAAACGTCATCCTGGGAGGCCGGACTGGAGACAGAAGCAGGGAGTTCTCGGTAAGTATGAACTTCAATTTTTTTTACAGGTAGCTGTATATTGGGATCGGTAGTCACTGTCCCGGGTGCAGAAACAGTTACTGCTGATCGCTTAACTCTTTCAGCACCCTGGACAGTGACTATTGACTGACGTCTCCTAGCAACGCTCCCGTCATTACGGGAGCCCCATTGACTTCCTCAGTCTGGCTGTAGACCTAGAAATACATAGGTCCAGCCAGAATGAAGAAATGTCAAGTTAAAAAAGCAAAACGCATCCGCAGCACACATAACATGTGCATGACAGCTGCGGACTTCATTGCGGAAATTAGAATCTCCATTGAAGTCAATGGAGAAATTCCGCCATGAGTCCACAACCAGTCCGCCACTGCTCCGCAACAGACAGAGCATGCTGCGGACACCAAATTCCGCTCCGCAGCGGAATTTTACGCATCGTCTAAACGAACACTGCTAAATTAAAGTGGAAGTCAATGGAGAAACGGCTCCGCTGCGGATTAACGCTGCGGAGTGTCCGCAGCGGAATTTAAGTGAAATTCCGCCACGTGTGAACCCAGCCTTATACTGCTCCTATATACAAGAATATAACTACTATAATACTGCTCCTATATACAAGAATAGAACTACTATAATACTGCTCCTATATACAAGAATATAACTACTATAATACTGCCCCCTATGGACAAGAATATAACTACTATAAGGCTGGGTTCACACGTGGCGGAATTTCACTTAAATTCCGCTGCGGACACTCCGCAGCGTTAATCCGCAGCGGAGCCGTTTCTGCATTGACTTCCACTTCTATTTAGAAGTGTTCGTTTAGACGATGCGTAACATTCCGCTGCGGAGCATAGGCTGCGGAGCGGAATTTGGTGTCCGCAGCATGCTCTGTCTGTTGCGGAGCAGTGGCGGACTCATGGCGGAATTTCTCCATTGACTTCAATGGAGATTCTAAGTTCCGCAATGAAGTCCGCAGCTGTCATGCACATGTTATGTGTGCTGCGGATGCGTCTTGCTTTTTTGCCATGACATTTCTTCATTCTGGCTAGACCTATGTATTTCTAGGTCTACAGCCAGACTGAGGAAGTCAATGGGGCTCCCATAATTACGGGTGACTATGTGTGTGCACCCATAATTACGGGTGACTATGTGTGTGCACCCGTAATTACAGGAGCGTTGCTAGGAGACGTCTGTAAATAGTCACTGTCCAGGGTGCTGAAAGAGTTAAACGATCGGCAGTAACTGTTTCTGCACCCGGGACAGTGACTACCGATCACAATATACAGCAACCTGTAAAAAAATAGAAGTTCATACTTACCGAGAACTCCCTGCTTCTGTCTCCAGTCCGGCCTCCCAGGATGACGTTTCAGTCTAAGTGACGGCTGCAGCCAATCACAGGCCAAGCACAGGCTGCAGCGGTCACATGGACTGGCGCGTCATCCAGGGAGGTCGGGCTGGATGCCGAAAGAGGGACGCGTCACCAAGACAACGGCCGGTAAGTATGAAATTTGTTTACTTTCACTAGAGAAAGTGCTGTCCCTTCTCTCTATCCTGCACTGATAGGGAGAAGGGAAGCACTTTTCCCGCAGTCCGCAGCAGCTAGTCCGCATCAATTTACTGCACATTTTGTGCAGATCCGCAGCAGAATCTGCAACGCAGATTCTGTGCGGCATTGATGCGGACAGTTGCGGACGAAATCCGCCACGTGTGGTCATGCCCTAATACTGCCCCTATATACAAGAATATAACTACTATAATACTGCCTCCTATATACAATATTATAACTACTATAATACTGCTCCTATATACAAGAATATAACTACTATAATACTGCCTCCTATATACAAGAACATAACTACTATAATACTGCCTCCTATATACAGGAATATAACTACTATAATACTGCTCCTATATACAAGAATAGAACTACTATAATATTGCTCCTATATACAAAAATATAACTACTATAATACTGCCTCCTATATACAATATTATAACTACTATAATACTGCTCCTATATACAAGAATATAACTACTATAATACTGCCCTCTATATACAAGAATATAACTACTATAATACTGCCTCCTATATACAGGAATATAACTACTATAATACTGCCCCTATATACAAGAATATAACTACTATAATACTGCTCCTATATACAAGAATATAACTACTATAATACTGCCCTCTATATACAAGGACATAACTACTATAATACTGCCTCCTATATACAGGAATATAACTACTATAATACTGCCCCTATATACAAGAATATAACTACTATAACTCTGACCCTATGTACAGAAATATAACTACTATAATACTGCCCTCTATATACAAGAATATATCTACTATAATACTGCTCCCTATATACAAGAATATAACGACTATAATACTGCCCCTATATACAAGAATATAACTACTATACTACTGCTCCTATATACAAGAATATAACTACTATAATAATGCCTGTATATACAAGAATATAACTACTATAATACTACCCCTATTTACAATAATATAACTACTATTATACTGCCCCTATATACAAGAATATAACGACTATAATACTGCCCCTATATACAAGAATATAACTACTATAATGCTACCCCTATATACAATAATATAACTACTATTATACTGCCCCTATATACAAGAATATAACTACTATAATACTGCTCCTATATACAAGAATATAACTACTATAATACTGCTCCTATATACAAGAATATAACTACTATAATACTGCCCCTATATACAAGACTATAAATACCATAATACTGCTCCTATATACAAGACTATAACAACTATAATACTGCCCCTATATACAGAAATATAACTACTATAATACTGCCCCTATATACAAGAATATAACTACTATAATACTGCCCCTATATACACAAGAATATAAATACTATAATACTACTCCTATATACAAGAATATAACTACTATAATACTGCCCCTATATACAAGAATATAACTACTATAATACTGCCCCTATATACAGAAATATAACTACTGTAATACTGCCCCTATATACAGAATATAACTACTATAATACTGTTCCCTTTATACAAGAATAGAACTACTATAATACTACTCCTATATACAAGAATATAACTACTTTAATACTGTTCCTATCTACAAGAATATAACTACTATAATACTGCTCCTATATACAAGAATATAACTACTATAATACTGCTCCTATATACAAGAATATAACGACTATAATACTGCCTCTATATACAAGAATATAACTACTATAATACTGCTCCTATATACAAGAATATAACTACTATAATACTGCTCCTATATACAAGAATATAACTACTATAATACTGCCCCCTATATACAAGAATATAACTACTATAATACTACTCCTATATACAAGAATATAACTACTATAATACTGCCCCCTATATACAAGAATATAACTACTATAATACTGCTACTATATACAAGAATATAACTACTATAATGCTGCTCCTATATACTAGAATATAACTACTATAATGCTGCTCCTATATACTAGAATATAACTAATATAATACTGCCCCTATATACAAGAATATAAATACCATAATACTGCTCCTATATACAAGACTATAACAACTATAATACTGCCCCTATATACAGAAATATAACTACTATAATACTGCCCCTATATACAAGAATATAACTACTATAATACTGCCCCTATATACAAGAATATAAATACTATAATACTGCCCCTATATACAAGAATATAACTAGCATAATACTGCTCCTATATACAAGACTATAACAACTATAATACTGCCCCTATATACAGAAATATAACTACTATAATACTGCCCCTATATACAAGAATAGAACTACTATAATACTACTCCTATATACAAGAATATAACTACTTTAATACTGTTCCTATCTACAAGAATATAACTACTATAATACTGCTCCTATATACAAGAATATAACTACTATAATACTGCCCCTATCTACAAGAATATAACTACTATAATACTGCTCCTATATACAAGAATATAACTACTATAATACTGCTACTATATACAAGAATATAACTACTATAATGCTGCTCCTATATACTAGAATATAACTACTATAATACTGCTCCTATATACAAGAATATAACTAATATAATACTGCCCCTATATACAAGAATATAAATACCATAATACTGCTCCTATATACAACACTATAACAACTATAATACTGCCCCTATATACAGAAATATAACTACTATAATACTGCCCCTATATACAAGAATATAACTACTATAATACTGCCCCTATATACAAGAATATAAATACTATAATACTACTCCTATATACAAGAATATAACTACTATAATACTGCCCCTATATACAAGAATATAACTACTATAATACTGCCCCTATATACAAGAATATAACTAGCATAATACTGCTCCTATATACAACACTATAACAACTATAATACTGCCCCTATATACAGAAATATAACTACTATAATACTGCCCCTATATACAAGAATATAACTACTATAATACTGCCCCTATATACAAGAATATAAATACTATAATACTACTCCTATATACAAGAATATAACTACTATAATACTGCCCCTATATACAAGAATATAACTACTATAATATTGCCCCTATATACAAGAATATAACTACTATAATACTGCCCCTATATACAAGAATATAACTAGCATAATACTGCTCCTATATACAAGACTATAACAACTATAATACTGCCCCTATATACAGAAATATAACTACTATAATACTGCCCCTATATACAAGAATATAACTACTTTAATACTGTTCCTATCTACAAGAATATAACTACTATAATACTGCTCCTATATACAAGAATATAACTACTATAATACTGCCCCTATCTACAAGAATATAACTACTATAATACTGCTCCTATATACAAGAATATAACTACTATAATACTGCTACTATATACAAGAATATAACTACTATAATACTGCCCCTATGTAGAAGAATATAACGACTATAATACTGCTCCCTATATACAATATACAAGAATATAACTACTATAATACTGCCCCTATATACAAGAATATAACTACTATAATACTGCTCCTGCATATAAGAATAGAACTACTATAATACTGCTCCTGCATACAAGAATAGAACTACTATAATACTGCTCCTGCATACAAGAATAGAACTACTATAATACTGCTCCTATATACAAGAATAGAACTACTATAATACTGCTCCTATATACAAGAATAGAACTACTATAATACTGCCCCATTTATACAAGAATATAACTACTATAATACTGCCCCCTATATACAAGAATATAACTATGATAATACTGCCAATATATACAAGAATATAACTACTATAATACTGTCCCCTATATACAAGAATATAACTACTATAATACTGTCCCATGTACAAGAATATAACTACTATAATACTGCCCCTATACACAAGACTTAACTACTATAATACTGCCTCCTGTATAAAAGAATATAATTACTATAATACTTCCCCCTATATACAGGAATATAACTACTATAATACTGCTCCTATATACAAGAATATAACTACTATAATACTGCTCCTATATACAAGAATATAACGACTATAATACTGCCTCTATATACAAGAATATAACTACTATAATACTGCTCCTATATACAAGAATATAACTACTATAATACTGCCTCCTATATACAAGAATATAACTACTATAATACTGCTCCCTATATACAAGAATATAACTACTATAATACTACTCCTATATACAAGAATATAACTACTATAATACTGCCCCCTATATACAAGAATATAACTACTATAATACTGCTCCCTATATACAAGAATATAACTACTATAATACTGCACCCTATATACAAGAATAGAACTACTATAATACTGCTCCTGCATACAAGAATAGAACTACTATAATACTGCTCCTATATACAAGAATATAACTACTATAATACTGCTCCTATATACAAGAATAGAACTACTATAATACTGCTCCTATATACAAGAATAGAACTACTATAATACTGCCCCATTTATACAAGAATATAACTACTATAATACTGCCCCCTATATACAAGAATATAACTATGATAATACTGCCAATATATACAAGAATATAACTACTATAATACTGTCCCCTATATACAAGAATATAACTACTATAGTACTGTTCCATGTACAAGAATATAACTACTATAATACTGCCCCTATACACAAGACTTAACTACTATAATACTGCCTCCTGTATAAAAGAATATAATTACTATAATACTTCCCCCTATATACAGGAATATAACTACTATAATACTGCTCCTATATACAAGAATATAACTACTATAATACTGCTCCTATATACAAGAATATAACGACTATAATACTGCCCCTATATACAAGAATATAACTACTATAATACTGCCTCTATATACAAGAATATAACTACTATAATACTGCTCCTATATACAAGAATATAACGACTATAATACTGCTCCTATATACAAGAATATAACTACTATAATACTGCCCCGCTATGGACAAGAATATAACTACTACAATACTGCCCCTATATACAAGAATATAACTACTATAATACTGCCTCCTATATACAAGAATATAACTACTATAATACTGCACCCTATATACAGGAATATAACTACTATAATACTGCCCCCTATATACAATAATATAACACTATAATACTGCTCCTATATACAAGAATATAACTACTATAATACTGCTCCTATATACAAGAATATAACTACTATAATACTGCCCTATATACAAGAATATAACTACTATAATACTGCTCCTATACACAAGAATATAACAACTATAATACTGCTCCTATATACAAGAATATAACCACTATAATACTGCCCCCTATATACAAGAATATAACTACTATAATACTGCCTCCTATATACAAGAATATAACTACTGTAATACTGCCCCTATATACAAGAATATAACTACTATAATACTGCCCCTATATACAAGAATATAACTACTATAATATTGCCCCTATATACAAGAATATAACTACTATAATACTGCCCCCTATATACAAGAATATAACTACTATAATACTGCTCCTATATACAAGAATATAACTACTATAATACTGCCCCTATATACAGGAATATAACTACTATAATACTGCCCCTATATACAAGAATATAACTACTATAATACTGCCCCTATATACAAGAATATAACTACTATAATACTGCTTTATATACAAGAATATAACTACTATAATACCGCTCCCTATATACAAGAATATAACTACTATAATACTGCTCCTATATACAAGAATATAACTACTATAATACCGCTCCCTATATACAAGAATATAACTACTATAATACTGCTCCTATATACAAGAATATAACTACTATAATACTGCTCCTATATACAAGAATATAACTACTATAATACTGCCCCCTATATACAAGAATATAACTACTATAATACTGCTCCTATATACAAGAATATAACTACTATAATACTGCTCCTATATACAAGAATATAACTACTATAATACTGCACCCTATATACAAGAATATAACTACTATAATACTGCCCCCTATATATAAGAATATGACTACTATAATACTGCACCTATATACAAGAATATAACTACTATAATACTGCCCCCTATGTACAAGAATATAACTACTATAATACTGCCCCTATATACAAGAATATAACTACTATAATACTGCCCCCTATGTACAAGAATATAACTACTATAATACTGCCTCCTATATACAAGAATATAACTACTATAATACTGCCCCCTATATACAATAATATAACACTATAATACTGCTCCTATATACAAGAATATAACTACTATAATAGTTCTGTTTTCATACACATCTAATGTATATTTTCTTCTGTCAGTATATAGATGTTTCCTCTTGTATTCTGGCTGCACATAATAAAGTAGTGAGTTGGTTTTCCCTATTTCATATGCATTGAGCATTTCAGCAGTGACCCAGATTCTCTGAGATTTCTCGCTGTCTCGCTGTTCGCCTGGGTTGACCCTGAGTCAGTGACTTGCAGTGAATTACTAGGCAGCAGAGTAAATGAGTTTCCTCCCAGGCTGAGCCTCATGCACACGACCGTATTTTTTCACACCCGTAAATACTGGCGTAAATACGGGTCCGGTGTCACACGTATTCCACCCGTTTTGCACCAGTATTTACGAACCCGTGCTCGTAAATATGGGTCCGGTGTCACACGTATTCCACCCGTATTTACGAGCACGTTTTTGGCAGCAAAATAGCACTGCACTAATCGGCAGCCCCTTCTCTCTATCAGTGCAGGATAGAGAGAAGGGACAGCCTTTTCTGTAATAAAAGTTAAAGAAATTCATACTTACCCGGCCGTTGTCTTGGTGACGCGTCCCTCTCTTCACATCCAGCCCGACATCCCTGGATGACGCGGCAGTCCATGTGACCGCTGCAGCCTGTGATTGACCTGTGATTGGCTGCAGCGGTCACATGGCCTGAAACGTCATCCAGGACGTCGGCCCGGATGTCGAGAGGGACGCGTCACCAAGGCAACGGGCGGGAGACCGGACTGGAGGAAGCAGGAAGTTGTCGGTAAGTATGAACGTCTTTTATTTTTATTTTTTACAGGATAGGGGATACATGTCTTGTTTATGGCAGAGCGGGGAGATACCTCCCCGCTCTGCCATAGTTTTCATTGTAGTACCGGCGGTAGTTACGCCACTGGGCTGTGGCCTGCAGACCGGGTAGTCCCCTGACCTCGCCTCACCTCGCAACGCTCCCGTAATCACGGGTGAACACACGCAGCCACCCATGATTACGGGAGCCCCATAGACTTCTATGGGATGCCCGTGCCGTTATTACGGCATGAAATAGGGCATGTTCTATCTTTTTTAACGGCACGGGTACCTTCCCGTGAGCAAACGGGAAGGTACCCGTGGCTAACAGAAGCCTAGGAGCCCGTTATTGCGGGTCGTAATAACGACCCGCAATAACGGGTGTTTTTACGGTCGTGTGCATGAGGCCTATACAATGTAATATAGAATCTGTACATTTACTATCGTTTGTCTTGTCACAGTTGATATTCATTCACCAATCTACAAGTATATAGAAATAATTAGCATTTGCATGCTCTGCACCCCCCTCCTCTCCACTATATTTTTCAAAGGCTATTACCGGGTTCGTCACATGATACGGATAAAGTTTAATCACTGTGTAACGAAAGGTGATAAATATTTCTAGGGGGGTAATTCATCAACCTTCCTATGCCAGTTTTCTGGCGTAGAAAAGTCGCAGAAGGACCTGTATGAGCCACGCCAGAATGATGAAGGGACCTGGAGGGGGAGAAGAGGAGCGGTACAGTGTTTTATTTTATGACCGACGTGGAAAGAATGCTCACGCCACGGTCGTTACGCCACATTGGTGGCGCTTTGCCAAATACAGCCAAAAGAAGTGACACATTCATTAAGTGGCAGGTTTCCAAATACATACTTTTTAAACAATTTTTTTTGTCACGCTCCCGCTACCCTCTGCTTTTTACACTACAAGTATTGGTCTGCACGTATCCAACAGCCTAGCCCTTTATATTACAAGCTGTAATATAAAGACCTAGGCTAGCGGGTATGTGCTGACCACTACTACTCGTAGCATAAAAAACAGGGTTGATAGTGCCGCACTCCCTTTTAGATAGTGGCCTCTGTAGATAGTGCCACAATGCCTTCTGAAGATGGTGCCACACACTGTTCCTGTAGACTGTGCCACACACTGCCCCATGTAGATAGTGCCACAGTGCCTTCTGAAGGTAGTGCCACACACTGTTCCTGGAGATAGTGCCACACACTGCCCCATGTAGATAGTGCCACAGTGCCTTCTGAAGGTAGTGCCACACACTGTTCCTGGAGATAGTGCCACACACTGCCCCATGTAGATAGTGCCACAGTGCCTTCTGAAGATAGTTCCACACTCTGCACCATGTAGATAGTGCCACACACTGCCCCCTGTAGGTAGAGAAACTGTGCCACCTGTAGATAATGCCACACATTGCCCCCTGCAAATATGTAGCACTACACAGCCCATTTAGATAGTGCCACACACTGCCAATATAGATAGTACCAAAGTGTCACACACTGCTCCCCTTAGATAGTGCCACACACTGCCCATGTAGATTGTACCACAGTGCCCCTTATAGTGCTACACACTGCCACATCTAGATATTGCCACAGTGCCTTCTGAAGATAGTTCCACACTCTGCCCCATGTAGATAGTGCCACACACTGCCCCCTGTAGGTAGAGAAACTGTGCCACCTGTAGATAATGCCACACACTGCCCCCTGTAAATATGTAGCGCTACACAGCCCATTTAGATAGTGCCACATACTGTCCATGTAGATAGTGCCACACACTGCCAATATAGATAGTACCAAAGTGTCACACACTGCTCTCCTTAGATAGTGCCACACACTGCCCATGTAGATTGTACCACAGTGCCCCTTATAGTGCTACACACTGCCACATGTAGATAATGCCACAGTGCCTATCTAAATAGTACCACATTGCACCCTGTAGATAGTGCTACAGTGCCCCTTGTAGATAGTGCCACACATTGCCCATGTAGATAGTGCTACAGACTACCCATGTAGATAATGCCATAGTACCCCTTGTAGATAGTGCCACACACTTCCAATGTAGATAGTGCCACAGTGCCCCTTGTGGTTAGGGCCACATACTTCCCATGTAGATAGCACCACAGTGTCCCTTGTGGATAGTACCATAGTGCCACACATTGTCCCCTTAGATAGTGCCACAGTTCCCCTCGCAGATAGTGCCACAGTACCCATGTAAATATTGCCACACAGTGTCCATGTAGATAGTGCCACTGTACCCATGTAGATGGTCCCCCTAAGTCCATGTAGATAGTGCCACACACTGTAGTGTTACAGTTCCCCTGTGGATAATGCCACAGATGTAGATAGTTTTACACTCACCTGTCCCCATTCCCACGCGGTCCTCCAGCAATGCAGGCTTTGTCTCTTCTGACTAGCCCTGCTCCAGTGGAATGATGGGTATCCACAGGGCCAGTTCCAGGTTTATGTGGGCCCTTGGGCGACACAGACTTAGTAGGCCCCTTTGTGGGGGAACACACAGCGGCAGTAAAATGGCAGAAAGCATTACTTTGTGCCCTCATATAGACGTTAGGCCCTATTAATGCCCCCATATAGAAGTTACGCCCCTAGATTATACCCCCATAAATTTAGTGCCCTCTGTAGATAGTGCCACACAGCCCCCCCAGGTAGTGTCACACAGCCGCCCCTCCCAAGTAGTGCCACACAGCCCCCACCTCCCAGGTAGTGCCACACAGCCCCACTTCTCAGGTAGTGCCTCACAGCCCCACCTCTCAGGTAGTGCCACACAGCCCCCTCCTCACTGGTAGTGCCACACAGCCCCCTCCTCCCTGGTAGTGCCACACAGCCCCCTCCTCCCTGTAGGTAGCCCCTTTGGCTTGGGATTCCACTTCAGGAGAAACCCCTGACATAACTGTCCATATATGGACAGTGTTGTCAGGGGCAAACCCAGAGCCATAGTCCCAGGCAGAGCACTACTAGCATTATGCCTGGGACTCCTGCTCTGCTCCTGAGATCACTGTCCATATATGGAAAGTGATATCCAAGGCAGAGCTGAAGTCCCGGGCAGAGCGCTAGAAAAGGCTCTGCTCTGGTACTCCAGCTCTGGGGAAGCCACTGACATCACTGTCCATATACAGCTAGTGATGTCATGGGCAACCCCAGTGCCAAAGTCCCGGGAAAAGCGCTACTAGCACTCTGCCTGGGACACTGCTCTGCTCCTGACAACACTGACTCCATCTCTGGGGAAGCCTCCTGACATCACTGTCCATGTATGGACAGTGATGTCAGAGGGAGAGAAGGATTCCCAGGCAGAGCGCTACAAGCGGCTCTGCTTCGGGACTCCGTCTCTGGGGAAGCTTCTGACATCACTGTCAGGGGCTTCCCCAGAGACGGGGTCCCGGAGTAGAGCCACTAGCGCTCTGCCCTGGTACTCCTTCTCTCCCCCTGACATCACAGACCGTATATGGACAGTGATGCCGTGACGACTTGCCCGGGTTCGCCGGGTGTTGACGCCGGCCCTGGGTATCCCAAATGTGCAAAAATTCTTCCTGGCCCCAAATTTTTGTTTTTCACTTCCCTAGTCCGCTCTGCTCTTATGTGTGGACCTTATAAATGTATGGAAAATATCTGTGTATGAACTAAGGAGAAGATATGATGTTCCATGGGTTTCATATGGGTTTCCTTTGTATGGCATTCACTGTGCAGTAAAAACTACGTGTTAACTTTATTCCACGGGCCAGTACTATTACGACCATACCAGATAAATGTTGTTTTTTTATGTTTTACTACTCTTACAATGAAAAAACTAATTGTTAAAAATAAAACGTATTTTCTGTCGCCATATTCTGAGAGCCATAATTTTTGGTGGGACAAGCTCTAGTTTTTATTGGTGCCATATTGGGCTGCATGATCACTTTTAGGGCTCGTTTACACGAGCGTGATATACGTCTGTGCAACGCGCGTGATTTTCACGCGTGTCGTACGGACCTATGTTAGTCTATGGGGCAGTGCAGACAGGCCGTGATTTTTGCGCAGCGTGAGTCCGCTGCGAAAAACTCACGACATGTCCTATATTTGTGCGTTGTTCACGCATCACGCACCCGTTGAAGTCAATGGGTGCGTGGAAATCACGCATGCCGCACGGAAGCACTTCCGTGAGACGCGTGTGATTCACGCAACAGCTGTCAAACTATGAATGTAAACAGAAAAGCACCACGTGCTTTTCTGTTTATAAACATCCAAACGGAGTGTCATAATGATGGCGGCTGCGTGAAAATCACACGGCCGCGCATCATACGGGGCTGACACACGGAGCTGTTAAGTGCCTTTTGCGCACGCAAAACGCACACGCTCGTGTAAACCCGGCCTCATTCAATTTTTTTGTTTGATATGTGGTTACCAAAAAGCAGCGATTCGGCCTTTTTAATTTTTTTCCCCGTTTTTCACCATGCTGGTTAAATAATGTTATATTGTAATAGTTTGATATATATAAACAAAAACTTTATTTAACAGTATTTAACTTTTTTTTATTAGTCCCATTATAAATTATAGGAGCATGGTCCACAGATTAAAAAAAATAGGACATGCACTGTTTTTTTGCGGGTCATTTCTACGGCCTGGACACTTTTCCATAATTATACGGGAAGGTGTCCGTGCGTCATGGAAATGAAAGAATCTGTATTTTGATCCGCAATTATGGATCCGTTTTTGCAGATTACGGTCGTGTGCATGGGGCCTTAAGGGGTAAAATTGTATCTCTAAAAATGGCCGAAAAATCGGAAGCAAGACGCCCCCAAACATCTGCCCATTGATGTCAACGGGAAAAACGGCGTTCTGTTCCGACGGGGCGGTTTTTTACACGGCCATTTTTCAAAACGGCCGCGTAAAAAAACGCCCACGATAAAGAAGTGCATGTCACTTTTTGGGCCATTTTTGGAGCCGTTTTTCATTGACTCCATAGAAAAACAGCTAAAAAAACAGGCATAAAAACGCAGCGAAAAACGTGAGTTGCTAAAAAAACAGCTGAAAATCAGGAGCTCTTTTCCCTTGAAAACAGCTCCGTATTGTCAGACGTTTTTTTTATTAAGCGTGGGAACATACCCTGAGGCTTTGTTCAGATCTGTGCTAAGTTTTTTTGTTCTTCTGTACAAAGAGAGGAACAGAGGAACAAAAAAAACCTGAAGTGACTATAATGGGTTCTATCGGGTTTCTATCAGGTTTCCGTGAGGGTGTCTGCCTAACTAACACACTGACTGACTACTACCTGTCCCTAAAATACCTCTCTCTATCAAATTATTGCAAATCTGACAATTAATTCTCTTCTCCTCCCTATGAAACACACTCACTGACACTAATCCACTCTCTATCTGCATTCTGTATATTACTATCTCTCACTCTCTGTCTGACGTCCTCTCTCTCCTCTCTCCGCACGAAGCAGCAGCATTTCCTGGTTGGGCTGTTTATAGTGGCTATAACTCATATGAAGTCATTAGTGACTCACACCCTATTTCCCTCATGATTGGCTGTGCTAGAGGAATGAGTGCCTGCAAGGCATTTTGGGGGACGTCAGCCAGGCCTCCGCTCAAGGTCATTTGATAATTCTTATCTGTCTTCTTGTCTTCTTCTGATCATTATAATTGCGGCCGCCATTTTAAACGATTCGGCGGGATGAATGCCAAAAGTTTCGGATTGGTCGAAATCCAAATCTTTTGAGCAACTATCAGCCAACTAGATTTGTGTAGAGTTGACTCGCCCATCTTTACAAAATAGTTATGTGATAAAAATGACGTCTACATGAAGCTATAACTAGGGTGAGATTAGAAACGTACTGTATTGGAGGTAAGGGGAGGTGGTGGGGAGGAGGGGTGTCGCTTCTTTGTAAAAATCCAGTATAATGAACAAGTCTCACTCTTGTAATCATACAATGAAAATGAATCTTACCTGATTTTTTGTCTCCCACATTGATCTTTCTGGGCTTTTAAATGGAGAGTGGCGAACACATCGTCCTACTACTGTAGAAAAAAGATTGTAGTCATGTAATAAATAATAAAGGGGGCAACTTATGAACTTTACTATTCTTGTATATAGGGGGCAGTATTATAGTAGTTATATTCTTGTATATAGGGGCAGTATTATAGTAGTTATATTCTTGTATATAGGTGGCAGTATTATAGTAGTTATATTCTTGTATATAGGGGGTAGTATTATAGTAGTTATATTCCTGTATATAGGGTCAGTATTATAGTAGTTATATTCTTGTATATAGGGGCAGTAATATAGTAGTTATATTCTTGTATATAGGGGCAGGATTATAGTAGTTATATTCTTGTATATAGGGGCAGTATTATAGCAGTTATATTCTTGTATATAGGGGCAGTATTATAGTAGTTATATTCTTGTATATAGTGAGCAGTATTATAGTAGTTATATTCTTGTATATAGGGGCAGTATTATAGTAGTTATATTCTTGTATATAGGAGCAGTATTACAGTAATTATATTCTTGTATATAGGGGCAGTATTATAGTAGTTATATTCTTGTATATAGAAGCAGTATTATAGTAGTTATATTCTTGTATATAGGAGGCAGTATTATAGTAGTTATATTCTTATATATAGGGGCAGTATTATAGTAGTTATATTCTTGTATATAGGGACCAGTATTATAGTAGTTATATTCTTGTATATAGGAGGCAGTATTATAGTAGTTATATTCTTGTATATAGGGGGCAGTATTATAGTAGTTATATTCTTGTATATAGGGGGTAGTATTATAGTAGTTATATTCTTGTATATAGGAGCAGTATTAGGGCATGACCACACATGGCGGAATTCCTCCGCAACTGTCCGCATCAATGCCGCACCTAATCCGGGTTGCGGATTACGGCTGCGGATCTGCACAAAATGTGCAGAAAATTGATGCGGACTGGCCGCTGCGGACTGCAGGAAAAGTGCTTCCCTTCTCCCTATCAGTGCAGGATAGAGAGAAGGGACAGCACTTTCCCTAGTGAAAGTCAAAGAAATTCATACTTACCGCCCGTTGTCTTGATGACGCGTCCCTCCTTCGGCATCCAGCCCGACCTCCCTGGATGACGCGCCAGTCCATGTGACCGCTGCAGCCTGTGCTTGGCCTGTGATTGGCTGCAGCCGTCACTTCCACTGAAACGTCATCCTGGGAGGCCGGACTGGAGACAGAAACAGGGAGTTCTCGGTAAGTATGAACTTATATGTTTTTTTACAGATACATGTATATTGGGATCGGTAGTCACTGTCCCGGGTGCAGAAACAGTTACTGCCGATCGCTTAACTCTTTCAGCACCCTGGACAGTGACTATTTACTGACGTCTCCTAGCAACGCTCCCGTCATTACGGGAGCCCCATTGACTTCCTCAGTCTGGCTGTAGACCTAGAAATACATAGGTCCAGCCAGAATGAAGAAATGTCATGTTAAAAAACCAATACGCTCCGCACCACACATAACATGTGCATGACAGCTGCGGACTTCATTGCGGAACTTAGAATCTCCATTGAAGTCAATGGAGAAATTCCGCCATGAGTCCGCAACCAGTCCGCCACTGCTCCGCAACAGACAGAGCATGCTGCGGACACCACATTCCGCTCCGCAGCCTATGCTCCGCAGCGGAATTGTACGCATCGTGTAAACGAACACTGCGAAATTAAAGTGAAAGTCAATGGAGAAACGGCTCCGCTGCGGATTAACGCTGCGGAGTGTCCGCAGCGGAATTTAAGTGAAAATCCGCCATGTGTGAACCCGCCCTTATAGTAGTTATATACCTGTATATAGGGGCAGTATTAGGGCGGGTTCACACATGGCGGAATTGCACTTAAATTCCGCTGCGGACACTCCGCAGCGTTAATCCGCAGCGGAGCCGTTTCTACATTGACTTTCACTTTAATTTAGCAGTGTTCGTTTACACGATGCGTACAATTCCGCTGCGGAGCATAGGCTGCGGAGCGGAATTTGGTGTCCGCAGCATGCTCTGTCTGTTGCGGAGCAGTGGCGGACTCATGGCGGAATTTCTCCATTGACTTCAATGGAGATTCAAAGTTCCGCAATGAAGTCCGCAGCTGTCATGCACATGTCATGTGTGCTGCGGATGCGTCTTGCTTTTTTTACTTGACATTTCTTCATTCTGGCTGGACCTATGTATTTCTAGGTCTACAGCCAGACTGAGGAAGTCAATGGGGCTCCCGTAATGACGGGAGCGTTGCTAGGAGACGTCAGTAAATAGTCACTGTCCAGGGTGCTGAAAGAGTTAAGCGATCGGCAGTAACTGTTTCTGCACCCGGGACAGTGACTACCGATCCCAATATACATGTATCTGTAAAAAAAAATGAAGTTCGTACTTACCGAGAACTCCCTGTTTCTGTCTCCAGTCCGGCCTCCCAGGATGACGTTTCAGTGTAAGTGACGGCTGCAGCCAATCACAGGCCAAGCACAGGCTGCAGCGGTCACATGGACTGCCGCGTCATCCAGGGAGGTCGGGCTGGATGCCGAAGGAGGGACGCGTCACCAAGACAACGGCCGGTAAGTATGAAAATCGTTTACTTTCACTAGGGAAAGTGCTGTCCCTTCTCTCTATCCTGCACTGATAGGGAGAAGGGAAGCACTTTTCCCGCAGTCTGCAGCAGCTAGTCCGCATCAATGTACTGCACATTTTGTGCAGATCCGCTGCAGAATCTGCAACGCAGATTCTGTGCGGCATCGATGCGGACAGTTGCGGAGGAATTCCGCCATGTGTGGTCATGCCCTTATAGTAGGTATAGTCTTGTATATAGGAGGCAGTATTATAGTAGTTATATTCTTGTATATAGGAGCAGTATAAGGGCATGACCACACATGGCGGAATTCCTCCGCAACTGTCCGCATCGATGCCGCACAGAATCTGCGTTGCAGATTCTGCAGCGGATCTGCACAAAATGTGCAGTACATTGATGCGGACTAGCTGCTGCAGACTGCGGGAAAAGTGCTTCCCTTCTCCCTATCAGTGCAGGATAGAGAGAAGGGACAGCACTTTCCCTAGTGAAAGTAAACGATTTTCATACTTACCGGCCGTTGTCTTGGTGACGCGTCCCTCTTTCGGCATCCAGCCCGACCTCCCTGGATGACGCGCCAGTCCATGTGACCGCTGCAGCCTGTGCTTGGCCTGTGATTGGCTGCAGCCGTCACTTACACTGAAACGTCATCCTGGGAGGCCGGACTGGAGACAGACGAAGGGAGTTCTCGGTAAGTATGAACTTATATGTTTTTTTACAGATACATGTATATTGGGATCGGTAGTCACTGTCCCGGGTGCAGAAACAGTTACTGCCGATCGCTTAACTCTTTCAGCACCCTGGACAGTGACTATTTACAGACGTCTCCTAGCAACGCTCCCGTCATTACGGGAGCCCCATTGACTTCCTCAGTCTGGCTGTAGACCTAGAAATACCTAGGTCCAGCCAGAATGAAGAAATGTCAAGTTAAAAAAGCAAGACGCATCCGCAGCGCACATAACATGTGCATGACAGCTGCGGACTTCATTGCGGAACTTAGAATCTCCATTGAAGTCAATGGAGAAATTCCGCCATGAGTCCGCCACTGCTCCGCAACAGACAGAGCATGCTGCGGACACCAAATTCCGCTCCGCAGCCTATGCTCCGCAGCGGAATTGTACGCATCGTGTAAACGAACACTGCTAAATTAAAGTGAAAGTCAATGGAGAAACGGCTCCGCTGCGGATTAACGCTGCGGAGTGTCCGCAGCGGAATTTAAGTGGAATTCCGCCATGTGTGAACCCGCCCTTATAGTAGTTATATTCTTGTATATAGGAGCAGTATTATAGTAGTTATATTCTTGTATATAGGGAGCAGTATTATAGTAGTTATATTCTTGTATATAGGGGCAGTATTATAGTAGTTATATTCTTGTATATAGGGGGCAGTATTATAGTAGTTACATTCTTGTATATAGGAGGCAGTATTATAGTAGTTCTATTCTTGTATATAGGAGCAGTATTATAGTAGTTATATTCTTGTATATAGGAGGCAGTATTATAGTAGTTATATTCTTGTATATAGGGGGCAGTATTATAGTAGTTATATTCTTGTATATAGGAGGCAGTATTATAGTAGTTATATTCTTGTATATAGGGGCAGTATTATAGTAGTTATATTCTTGTATATAGGAGCAGTATTATAGTAGTTATATTCTTGTATATAGGAGCAGTATTATAGTAGTTATATTCTTGTATATAGGGGCAGTATTATAGTAGTTATATTCTTGTATATAGGGGCAGTATTATAGTAGTTATATTCTTGTATATAGGTGGCAGTATTATAGTAGTTATATTCTTGTATATAGGGGGTAGTATTATAGTAGTTATATTCCTGTATATAGGGTCAGTATTATAGTAGTTATATTCTTGTATATAGGGACCAGTATTATAGTAGTTATATTCTTGTATATAGGAGGCAGTATTATAGTAGTTATATTCTTGTATATAGGGGGCAGTATTATAGTAGTTATATTCTTGTACATAGGGGGTAGTATTATAGTAGTTATATTCTTGTATATAGGAGCAGTATTATAGTAGTTATATTCTTGTATATAGGGGGCAGTATTATAGTAGTTATATTCTTGTATATAGGGGGCAGTATTATAGTAGTTATATTCTTGTATATAGGAGCAGTATAATAGTAGTTATATTCTTGTATATAGGAGCAGTATTATTGTAGTTATATTCTTGTATATAGGGGCAGTATTATAGTAGTTATATTCTTGTATATAGGGGGCAGTATTATAGTAGTTATATTCTTGTATATAGGGGGCAGTATTATAGTAGTTATATTCTTGTATATAGGGGGCAGTATTATAGTAGTTATATTCTTGTAGATAGGGGCAGTATTATAGTAGTTATATTCTTGTATATAGGAGCAGTATTATAGTAGTTATATTCTTGTATATAGGGGCAGTATTATAGTAGTTATATTCTTGTATATGGAGGCAGTATTGTAGTAGTTATATTCTTGTATGTAGGGGGCAGTATTATATTAGTTATATTCTTGTATATAGGGGGAAGTATTATAGTAGTTATATTCTTGTATATAGGAGCAGTATTATAGTAGTTATATTCTTGTATATAGGGGCAGTATTATAGTAGTTATATTCTTGTATATAGGGAGCAGTATTATAGTCGTTATATTCTTGTATATAGGGGCAGTATTATAGTAGTTATATTCTTGCATATAGGGGGCAGTATTATAGTAGTTATATTGTATATAGGAGCAGTATTATAGTAGTTATATTCTTGCATATAGGGGGCAGTATTATAGTAGTTATATTGTATATAGGAGCAGTATTATAGTAGTTATATTCTTGTATATAGGGGGCAGTATTATAGTAGTTATATTCTTGTATATAGGGGCAGTATTATAGTAGTTATATTCTTGTATATAGGAGGCAGTATTATAGTAGTTATATTCTTGTATATAGGGGCAGTATTATAGTAGTTATATTCTTGTATATAGGAGCAGTATTATAATAGTTATATTCTTGTATATAGGAGCAGTAGTATAGTAGTTATATTCTTGTATATAGGAGCAGTATTATAGTAGTTATATTCTTCTATATAGGGGCAGTATTATAGTAGTTATATTCTTGTATATAGGGGCAGTATTATAGTAGTTATATTCTTGTATATAGGGGGCAGTATTATAGTAGTTATATTCTTGTATATAGGGGGCAGTATTATAGTAGTTATATTCTTGTATATAGGGGGCAGTATTATAGTAGTTATATTCTTGTATATAGGAGGCAGTATTATAGTAGTTATATTCTTGTATATAGGGGCAGTATTATAGTAGTTATATTCTTGTATATAGGAGCAGTATTATAGTAGTTATATTCTTGTATATAGGGGCAGTAATATAGTAGTTATATTCTTGTATATAGGGGCAGTATTATAGTAGTTATATTCTTGTATATAGGGGGCAGTATTATAGTAATTATATTCTTGTATATAGGGGCAGTATTATAGTAGTTATATTCTTGTATATAGGAGGCAGTATTATTGTAGGTATATACTAGTACATATTAGGTAGTTTTGTAGTAGTATACAACAACAAAAACAAATCAGCTATCCCGTATCATACATCACAATAGGGGGAATCAAGTTTAATTTTCATAGTTTATTATGAATTTTGAGTCAGGCACTGGATATGTGATAATTAGAGTCAGGATTAGTTACATTGTGTTTGTTATAAATTAATCCTTTTTTTCTGTGTATTACTTTGTCACTCTCACCAATGGGAATTTAGCAGAAGTCTGTTAGTGAAAATAATTCCTGGTTTTCCTTGTAAATTTATTTAATTTGCTCTGCCCACACACTTCTCAACAGACAAAAATCGTCCCCTTGGCTCCCGGCAGACAGCAAGCTCGGGTTTTCCACAGTATGCCGCACATTGTAATTTTTACATGGATTTTTTTTCTAAAATTTTCCCCCGTATTACTTATCCTCTACTGATTCTGTATTATACTCCAGAGCTGTATTCACTATTCTGCTGGTAGAGTCACTGTGTACATACATTACATTACTTATCCTGTACTGATCCTGAGTTACATCCTGTATTATACTCCAGAGCTGCACTCACTATTCTGCTGGTGGAGTCACTGTGTACATACATTACATTACTTATCCTGTACTGATCCTGAGTTACATCCTGTATTATACTCCAGAGCTGCACTCACTATTCTGTTGGTGGAGTCACTGTGTACATACATTACATTACTTATCCTGTACTGATCCAGAGTTACATCCTGTATTATACTACAGAGCTGCACTCACTATTCTGCTGGTGGAGTCACTGTGTACATACATTACATTACTTATCCTGTACTGATCCAGAGTTACATCCTGTATTATACTACAGAGCTGCACTCACTATTCTGCTGGTGGAATCACTGTGTACATACATTACATTACTTATCCTGTACTGATCCTGAGTTACATCCTGTATTATACTCCAGAGCTGCACTCACTATTCTGCTGGTGGAGTCACTGTGTACATACATTACATTATTTATCCTGTACTGATCCTGAGTTATATCCTGTATTATACTCCAGAGCTGCACTCACTATTCTGCTGGTGGAGTCACTGTGTACACACATTACTTATCCTGTACTGATCCTGAGTTACATCCTGTATTATACTCCAGAGCTGCACTCACTATTCTGCTGGTGGAGTCACTGTGTACACACATTACATTACTTATCCTGTACTGATCCTGAGTTATATCCTGTATTATACTCCAGAGCTGTACTCACTATTCTGCTGGTGGAGTCACTGTGTACATACATTACATTACTTATCCTGTACTGATCCTGAGTTACATCCTGTATTATACTCCAGAGCTGCACTCACTATTCTGCTGGTGGAGTCACTGTGTACATACATTACATTATTTATCCTGTACTGATCCTGAGTTACATCCTGTATTATACTACAGAGCTGCACTCACTATTCTGCTGGTGGAGTCACTGTGTACATACATTACTTATCCTGTACTGATCCTGAGTTACATCCTGTATTATATTCCAGAGCTGCTCTCACTATTCTGCTGGTGGAGTCACTGTGTACATACATTACATTACTTATCCTGTACTGATCCTGAGTTACATCCTGTATTATACTCCAGAGCTGCACTCACTATTCTGCTGGTGGAGTCACTGTGTACATACATTACATTATTTATCCTGTACTGATCCTGAGTTATATCCTGTATTATACTCCAGAGCTGCACTTACTATTCTGCTGGTGGAGTCACTGTGTACATACATTACATTATTTATCCTGTACTGATCCTGAGTTATATCCTGTATTATACTCCAGAGCTGCACTCACTATTCTGCTGGTGGAGTCACTGTGTACATACATTACTTATCCTGTACTGATCCTGAGTTACATCCTGTATTATACTCCAGAGCTGCACTCACTATTCTGCTGGTGGAGTCACTGTGTACACACATTACATTACTTATCCTGTACTGATCCTGAGTTATATCCTGTATTATACTCCAGAGCTGTACTCACTATTCTGCTGGTGGAGTCACTGTGTACATACATTACATTACTTATCCTGTAGTGATCCTGAGTTATATCCTGTATTATACTCCAGAGCTGCACTCACTATTCTGCTGGTAGAGTCACTGTGTACATACATTACATTACTTATCCTGTACTGATCCTGAGTTACATCCTGTATTATACTCCAGAGCTGTACTCACTATTCTGCTGGTGGAGTCACTGTGTACATACATACATTAATTATCCTGTATTGATCCTGAGTTATATCCTGTATTATACTTCAGAGCTGCACTCCCTATTCTACTGGTGGAGTCAGCGGCAGACTGGCTTACCGGAGGACTAGAGGATCCTCTGGTAGACCCAGTCAGTGAGCATCTTTTATCTGGAAGCGGAGCAGAGAGGCATTGTCTCCCTGCCCTGCTGCTTCCTCTTGTAGGAAGGGACGGCGTTGGGGAGGCAAACGTGGCAATAGCCCAGGTACCCCATCCTCTCAGAGCCTCCTGCCGGCTACAGCAGCCATTGCAGCTGCTATGGGGCTCACGGCATGAGGGGGCACACGCCACCTGGCACATAACATTTATGGGCCGGGCGGCACAGGCCCCCTTATGCCCTGTGGCATCGCAAGTACCGGAGGGGGCCCCAGTGCTAGTGATTGCCACATTCAATTGTATCTGCATCCTCAGGACACAGATACATTTGAATAGTATAGGCTGTAGGCCACATTAGGCCTGCAGCCTATAAGACGCTGGGACAGAGTCCCTGTGCAGGCCGGCATGATGATGTCATTGCATCACGCTGGAGCGCTCCTTCCGTCGCAGGAACGAGGCTAGGTAAGTCAATTAATTTTTTAGGGGGGCTGGCTATCTACTGGGAGGGCTGTGTGGTGATATCTAATCGAGGGGGGCTGTGTGGTGCTATCTCCTGAGGGATCTGTGTGGCGCTATCTGGATGGGCTGTTTGGCGCTATCTACTAGTAGAGCTGTATGGCGCTATACAGGGGAGGGCTGTGTGGCACTATATACAGATGGCTGTGTGAGGCACTATTATTATTGTGTGGCCTGAAGGGGGTATTATTTCAATCTGGGGCACTATAAATATTAAGGTTTTTGTAGTGGATGCGGAGGTGCTAGAAAAGTGAAAAGCCAAAGATGTTTGTGTTGCAAATTCTGCAGAGGCGATTCGTAGTTAGGAGAAGGCATCAGGGATATCTGGGCCGGATGAAGGAGAAAAGGAAAAGTGAGCGACACCAATCTGAGAAGATGTCACCGGTGAGTCACTGGATTTCACTCTATTGTAATAAAGGAGTTTTCCCATCATAGACATTTATGGCATATCCATAGGAAATACCAAAAATGTCTGATAGATGTGGGTTCCTGCTCTGGGACCAGCCCCTATATAAAGAACTGACCGCAGAATCCAGGTGAGACCAGTGGAGAGGGGGTCGCGCATGCGCGCAGCTCTTCCTATTCTTTTTTATGGTTGTTATGGAAACAACTGAGCAGCTGTTGCTTGGCTGTTTCCGTAAATCCCATTCAACAGTATGGAGAGCGATGCGCACGCACCCTCTCTCCACTGGTCTCGTTGAGCTACGCGGTTTCCGTAACTCCCATAGTAGTGAATGTAGAATGCGAGCTACGCTCTTTGTGTAACTACCATTCAGTTCGATGGGACTTACGGAAACGGCGTAGCTCAGCGATTTACTCTGTTTCCGTAATTCATGGTTTTGAAGTCACATGATTCAGCCACAACACAGAGCAGTAGAACAGGGTTTAGGGGGCACAGTTCGAGAGATAGGTGCGGATCCCAGAGGTGGGACCTGCATCTATCTGACATATAGGGCATCCTGTGGATATGTCATAAATGTCTCTAAAGGGAGAACCCCTTTAAGTTTTATCCAATGTACAGTATCGGTCACTTGCAGTACCACATGTCACCACTTGCATAAGGTAAATTCCTTAGACACAGATGAAACAGCGCCCCCTTCTAAAGTTTGGAATGCAATGTCTTTGGAATAAGGACCAGACCTGCTGGAATACATAGTGCGGCCGCCATCCCCTGTACAATAATTCTCATATTTTCATGAAGATAAACCTGTCTGGTGCCCATCACCCCCAGCTCATTGTCCTCAGCCAGCAACAACCATCACATACAGAACAATACAGCGCGACGCAATGAAGAGAATTCCCCGCTGATCTCTGCTCTCTGTGCGCTGCGGTTGCTATGCCAACCACTTCTGATAAATGGCCTCAGCGTCGTCAAGAGCAAAAATTATATCCAGCGCTCCGTAAAAATAGCAAAAGACTGTTCATGTGTTTGTTTTCATTTGGAGGTTTATACAGGACAGGACCTGGGTCCAAATCCAAGAGCAACAGCTGTATGGAGCTTAAATATTCTCCTTGTGTTTGCGCGGGTTTTCTCCAGATACTGCGGTTTATTTCTACACGCCAAAAATATATACAGGAAGGGAATGTAGATTGTGACCCCAATGAGTATAGTGAGTGATGACTTCTGTTCAGCGCAGCAGAATATGTTAGCGCTATATAAGCAACATAGATAGATGATAGATAGATAGATAGATAGATAGATAGATAGATAGATAGATAGATAGATAGATAGATAGATAGATAGATATGAGATAGATAGATAGATAGATAGATAGATAGATAGATAGATAGATAGATAGATAGATAGATAGATAGATAGATAGATATGAGATAGATAGATAGATAGATAGATAGATAGATAGATAGATAGATAGATAGATAGATAGATAGATAGATAGATAGACAGACAGACAGACAGACAGACAGACAGATAGATAGATAGATAGATAGATAGATAGATATGACATAGATAGATAGATAGATAGATAGATAGATAGATAGATAGATAGATAATGAGATAGATAGATATGACATAGATAGATAGATAGATAGATAGATAGATAGATAGATAGATAGATAGATAGATAGATAGATAGATAGATATTAGATAGATAGATAGATAGATAGATAGATAGATAGATAGACAGACAGATAGATAGATATGAGATAGATAGACAGATAGATAGATAGATAGATAGATAGATAGATAGATAGATAGATAGATAGATAGATAGATAGATAGATAGATAGATAGATAGATAGATAGATATGAGATAGATAGATGATAGATAGATAGATAGATAGATAGATAGATAGATAGATAGATAGATAGATAGATAGATAGATAGATATGAGATAGATAGATAGATAGATAGATAGATAGATAGATAGATAGATAGATAGATAGATAGATAGATAGATAGATAGATATTAGATAGATAGATAGATAGATAGATAGATAGATAGATAGATAGATAGATAGATAGATAGATATGAGATAGATAGATAGATAGATAGATAGATAGATAGATAGATAGATAGATAGATAGATAGATAGATAGATAGATAGGAGATAGATAGGTAGATAGATAGATAGATATGAGATAGATAGATGATGATAGATAGATAGGAGATAGATAGATAGATAGATAGATAGATAGATAGATAGATAGATAGATAGATAGATAGATAGATAGATAGATAGATAGATAGATAGATATATCTCAGACTGGACGTTTCGTTTCTGCTATTAGAAACATATGACTGTGTAGAACTACAAGTCTCAGCATCCTGATAGCCGGACACACCAGACAGCGAGTCTTCCAACCATTGAATGCCTGATTGGTGTAAAACTACAAGTCTGAGCAATCCACAGAGAAAGGGACATGCTGGGACTTGTAGTTCTCCATCAGCTTCACAGTCAGACACAAGGAGATGAATATTAGTGATGGAACTACAACCAATCATGAAGACTGAATTTCTCTTTTTTTATTGATTTGCAGTCATTTCTCAGCAAGCATTACATTGTACAGGTAGGAAACCATTGAAACGTGACGGATGGCGAGGAGCGAGAACAAGCTTCATACCCGCAACGACACAGCGCCAATTATTCTCTTACAGATTCTCGACAGGTCTTGAATGAACATGGCAGAAAGAGGGGGCATGTTCAATCCATGGGTACGATGCCACGTCGGGCAGGATATTGGCAAATCTCAGGGTCCCTGTGCGGAGCCCTAAATTATTCCCTCATCCTAAAACTTAGTTATGGATTCTTCCTGTGCTTTTCAGCCAAGACTTCATATCATCTGGACAGGTTGGATACTTTAATGCGATACCTACTGGTAACGGGTTTGTGCCCTCTGGAAGCTATATTGTCCAATCACACTGACTGTTTTACTTATACTTTTATGGCCTTGGACATGGCAGGGAACATCTCCATAGAGCAGATATAATGTATCCAAGGGCAATAACCATATATGTATCAGTCCATATCAAGGCTGGACAAATCCGATTATGTGGGAGTCTTAAAGTGAATGTAATTTCTGCTAAATAGTTCCCAAATTCTGCGCTGATTCATTTTATAATATGTCTTGATAGCGGTCGGACCTCTGTTTTTCTAATACAAAGCTCCAAGTCCCCTGCAGAAGCAGAGTTAAAGTATAAAATTCACACTACCTGTAGCCACCACTAGAGGGAGCTTACTGCAAACTTTGTTATAATTAAGTTCAATGTATTACAGAAAGCAGTGAGCTCCCTCTAGTGGTGGCTGTAGGGAGCTAGAATTTTATATTTTAACTCTATTGAGCTTCAGGTCGATTGATAGAAAGTTTTGGCTGAAGAACACAGAATGCATAATGACAATGTATCACATTTAGATCGTATTTAAAGCTAATAGCTCAAAATGTTCCCCGTTCCTGCCCTTTTTCCTTTATGTCTTGCTTGTTCCATACCCTAAAACTGCAAGGTTTCTTCTTCTATCTTCTTCTACTTCCTGTTATCTGAGTGGGAGGGGCCTAAAACAAGTCTGTGCAGCAGAGAGGAAGTCTATTGTATAGCAGATAGAACTTCCTGTGCACCCAGACAGGAAGATAAATGATTTTTTTCAGGCAACCTGAACAGATATAACGGCCTATCCATCAAGTAATACTTTATTATATGTTATATATTTATCCGGTGCGCCGAGGCGTTCGATTCTATGGAATAAATCTAGCGAAAATCTCGGAAATGAAAAAAAAAAAATTGATAGATTTTGACGACGGTATCAAAATATACATGAGATCTGGATGTCGATGCGATTTCTATGGTTATATTAATATTATATATGTTCTTGATTTATAGGAGGATCAGACCTATGGCCCTAAGAGCTTGCACTCTGATTCCGCACTTAATGTTTTTGTTCATGGGCCATTTTGGGGGCGCCAGTCTACTAAGCAACTATGGGATGTGATTAATGGGAATTTCCTTCCCTGTACATACGTTTTCTTGAACCCCCTTCGCCCCTCCCCCACCCCCGATATATACGAGCTTACTTGTCCACCCTTGGTCCTACCACATTGACGCTAACTATGAACTTTCAACCACTGGTCACGTTACACCACATATAAGAGTATAGGGGCATCACAGGGGGCCAGGCGATCACGTGGAGCAGTACATTCTCTTGATAGCACCGTGAACACGAATAGATTTGGATCATTCTCACATAGAAATTTTTGACCATACACAAATCAAAAAACAAAAATAAAAAACCATGGGTTCGGCGTGGCGGCAGTGAGAGGACGCGAATTCTAGGATACAATCAGAAAGCATAAGCATGTTCATAGTCACTAACATGGCGGCCTCGGAGGTAAAAATCAGACAGTAATAATAATAATAATAATAATATTAAGTGCTTTTTCATTTTTGTTTTTGAAATTACTCTTTTGCTTCGGCCAGTTTATTGTTCATCTCTTGGCTCTTCTCCTGGTCTTCGGGTTTGGCGGTGGTGGAGGACGTGGTCTCGGGGGTCTTCTTTTTGGAGGCTCGGCCAGGTGTGATCTGCTTGTCTTTGGCCTTTTTCACCGGTTTATGGCTTGGGGTGGTCGTCTTTTTTGGTTTGGAAGGCTGGACGCTGGGCTTCTCCACCTGGACGGAGACATACGCACAAAAAAAGACGGGGGGACAACACACACACACACACGAAGAGGCGGGAAGTAGAGTTTTAGAAGAATGTAAAATCAAGACTGATACATTTTGTTCTACAAAAAGATCATTTTAGATAAAGTCATTTCTATTATGTTACTTTTACATGGCGTCCGCTACAGCTTTCTATGTAGATCAACATTTCAACAGCTCTGCTTGCAGCCATTTAAAGGCTAATATCTGACTCCTGCCCACACAGCTAATGGTTTTATTACAATGTATCATTGGGATAATACACAGTACTCTAATAAAACAAGTAAAGCTGCAGTGTAAAGCATGGGACAGAGCAGCAGCCTGAGCTTCTGACTGGACAGAAGTTGGATTTCAGACTACCTCTGACTCCAATAGGCAATGTAGCTAAGCTGAAGTCACTGATCATAGTATTGTCGTAATAGAGCAGAGCTGCAGTGTAAAACATGAGGGAGAAATAGAGAAGCAGCCTGAACCTCTAAAGAGACAGGATTTGGATTAAAGACAGTGGCGTAACTACCGCGGTAGCAGCCGTGGCGGCCGCTACGGGGCAGGCGGCTTGAGGGGGCTCATACTGCCAGCCGACACGCCCCCCCCCCATATGCGCGGTGGCGCCACTAGCAGCCGTTATGGCTGCTACAGCGGTAGCGACACTACTACGGGGCCCGCGCCACCGAGCCCCTAACATGTATGGGCCGGGCGACACAGTCCCTCTCATGCCCGGGGGCGTCGCTAGCACCGGAGGAGGCCCTAGGTGCTAGCGACAGTCACCCCCTCTTGCAGTAATTGCACCTGTGTCTATAGCACGCTGGTACAAATATATGTATCAGCGCTGGATAGCCAGGCACGTTCTGTGCCCGACCATTCAGCGCCTTACAATGACGCTGATTAGCAGGGCAAAAGGACTTGCCTCGCCAAACAGCGCCTTTCAACGACGCACCGCTTGCGTCGTTAAGCTCCAGCTCAGAAGGGTGCATGGGGACACTATCTACAGGGGGCACGGTGTGTGTATGGGACACAGTGTATGGTACTATTATAATCAGGGACACAGTGTATGGCGCTATTATAGTTAGAGGTGCAGTGTATGGCACTTTATTATATTTAGAGGTGTGGAGAATTTGAACTTCGTTTATAGGTGCAGAAATGTTTTAAAAGTGAGAAGTGAAGACATCTGAGCGGAAAACTGCAGAAATGGGTCATGGCCGGTAGAAATCCATCATATCTGTCTGGACCGGAGGGAGAAGAAAAGAACTAGAATCTGAGATGTCACCGGTGAGTCACTTAATGTAAATGTTTATTCTGCCTCTAATCAGCACTGTAGTCACTGTATGATCTGCAGCGAGATGATGGGTGTTATGATTTTTTTTTTGTGAAACAGCATCTCCCAGCATATCCTCACCATTGTTTGGGCCATGCTGGGAGCTGTAGTTTTACGCCGTACACACCTATACGGCAGGGGTTGCACTAAATTGAGCTGTATTTGTTCTGGTGATGTATATATGTACTGATCTTGGTTCTGGGGATGTATATATGTACTGAGCTATGTTCTGGTACTGTATATATGTACTGATCTTGGTTCTGATGCTGTATTTATGTACCAAGCTTTGTTCTGGTGCTGCATATATGTACTGAGCTTGGTTATGTTGCTGTATTTATGTATGGAGCTTTGTTCTTGTTCTGTATTTATGTATTGAGCTTGGTTGTGGTACTGTATATATGTCAGAGCTTGGTGCTGTAGTTATATAGGATATATTTATAATAACAAAATTGCGGGGCAGATGGAATTGTTCTCAATTAGTTGTATATTTCCTGGGAATCTGTCTGGTAGTTTTAACCCCTTGAACCGCCACCATGCGGTAATACATGACCTGACAATATTTCCAAATATATGGTCTTTTCAGATGCAGCAAAATCTTTAAAATACACTTTTAAACTGGCGCACACTATATGCTAATTACTCATTAGAGGGTCATGGGTCGGTGCTGCTGTCCTGAAGAGACACATAGTGCTTCCTCCAAAACCACCTTTCCATGTTTGATTGACATCCCCCTGGCTGATACAACTTTCTCGGATACACCATTGCCTTATGGCACTATATACAAGGGTGGGCAGTGTGGCACTATACACAAGGGGGAGCTGTGTGGCACTTTACACAAGGGGGGCTGTGTGGCACTATACACAAGGGCGAGCTGTGTGGCATTATATACAAGGGAGAGCCGCTGATTATAGATGTGCTCTAATGAAGTAGAGCTGCAGTGTACAGCATAGAGGACAGAGCAGCAGCCTGAGTTTCTGATGTGGCAGGAGGTTAATTTTCAGACTACCTTGGACTCCAATAGGTAAAGCAGTTCAGCTGGAGTCACTAATTATAGATGTGCTCTAACGGACAACAGCTGCAGTGTACAGCATAAGGGTGGACTGAGTATCAGCCGGAGCTTATGATAAAACAGGAGGTGGATTTCAGACTACCTAACACTCCAATATACAATGTAGCAAAGCTGTCGTCACTGATCGTAGATGTGCCCTAATGGAGGAGAACTGCAGTGTACAGCATAGTGGTCGACTAAGCAGCAGCCAGAGCCTCTGATGAGACTGGAGGTGGGTTTCAGACTACCTAAGACTCTAATAGACAATGCGTCCAGCTCCTGTGCAGCTCTCGTCCAGCTCCTGTGCAGCTCTCGTCCAGCTCCTGTGCAGCTCTCGTCCAGCTCTCGTCCAGCTCCTGTGCAGCTCTCGTCCAGCTCCTGTGCAGCTCTCGTCCAGCTCCTGTGCAGCTCTCGTCCAGCTCCTGTGCAGCTCTCGTCCAGCTCCTGTGCAGCTCTCGTCCAGCTCCTGTGCAGCTCTCTTCCAGCTCCTGTGCAGCTCTCGTCCAGCTCCTGTGCAGCTCTCGTCCAGCTCCTGTGCAGCTCTCGTCCAGCTCCTGTGCAGCTCTCGTCCAGCTCCTGTGCAGCTCTCGTCCAGCTCCTGTGCAGCTCTCCACAGGACTATTATATCACTGTGATAAACACTGTGCGGTAACAATGTGAAACTGGAGCACACACCCTGCCAAGACTAATACCACGAGCCAACAACAGGATACAGGTGTGAGGCAGCTCATGACTAATAATGGCGGTGACCGGCCCGGCACATTCAGCTCAGTCTATAGAACCTCCATATGCAGCACGGAGACGCGAACACGCCAGTGATGTTACTTGGTCGCGCTCCCACGTTAAATTAAAATCATACTCGCCAAGTCCCGGAAAAAACTGAGACCTCCCGGACTCCCAGAAGTACAGGCACAAGTCCCGGGTGTCCCGACTCCTCTCTAAAATATACTTACCTCTGCCCGTTTCTGCAGTACTCTTTATTCCCGATGTCAGGACTTTGTCTGCCGCAGCACCCGGGAATGAAGAGGACCACAGGAAGGGGAGAGGTGAATATCTCCATGTCTGGTCTGGAGTCTGTATTTATTTAAGGGGTCCGGGGTCTATATTTAGAGAGTCTGATCTAATGCCTATATTTAACTAGGGAGTCTGGGGTCTGTATTTATTTAGTGGGTCTGGGTTCTCTTTAGGGGGTCTGTCTCAGATCTATGTTTATTCAGGGTCTGGGGTCTGTTTTAAGGGTATCTGCCCTGTTTTTGATTAAGGGGTTTGGTCTGGGGTCTTTACTTGTTTAGGTAGTTTGGCTTAGGTCAGTATTAATTTTAGGGTGTAACGAAGGGGGTCACTACTTCTGATTCTAATGTTGTACAGTGGAGCTGTGTCCTATATTAATGGAAGGGGCATAAGCTTAAAAACTTTGCACGGCGTGCCGCTTCAAACAAACTTTTTCGGAATCTCGATTATCAATGGATGACAAGTATGTTTTGAATGCGAAAATGGGAAAAGCGGCAGGAGTTTGAGCAGTCTGTAATCTGAGCAACTGTATAAGGGCCAGTTCACACTGAGTTTTTTTATGCGCTTTTTGACGCGGAAACCACGTCGGAAAACGCGCCAAGAAATGATTTCAATGGGAGGCCGAGGTTTTTTTTCCCGCGGGAAAACCGTCTCGCGGCAAAAGGAAGTGACATGCCCTATCTTCGGGCGTTTACGTCTCTGACCTCCCATTGACATCAATGGGAGGCAGAGAAAGCGTATTTTGTGGGTTTTTATTGCCCACGGTGCTCAGCGGCCGTGGGCGAAAAACGCAGCGACAAGCGCGGAAAACGACGTGCAGGCAGATCAAAATCTGCATCAAAACTCCAGACGGAATTTTGAGGGAGAATTTTATTTCACTATTCTGCTGGTGGAGTCACTGTGTACATACATTACATTATTTATCCTGTACTGATCCTGAGTTATATCCTGTATTATACTCCAGAGCTGCACTCACTATTCTGCTGGTGGAGTCACTGTGTACATACATTACATTACTTATCCTGTACTGATCCTGAGTTACATCCTGTATTATACTCCAGAGCTGCACTCACTATTCTGCTGGTGGAGTCACTGTGTACATACATTACTTATCCTGTACTGATCCTGAGTTATATCCTGTATTATACTCCAGAGCTGCACTCACTATTCTGCTGGTGGAGTCACTGTGTACATACATTACATTACTTATCCTGTACTGATCCTGAGTTATATCCTGTATTATACTCCAGAGCTGCACTCACTATTCTGCTGGTGGAATCACTGTGTACATACATTACATTACTTATCCTGTACTGATCCTGAGTTATATCCTGTATTATATTCCAGAGCTGCACTCACTATTCTGCTGGTGGAGTCACTGTGTACATACATTACATTACTTATCCTGTACTGATCCTGAGTTACATCCTGTATTATACTCCAGAGCTGCACTCACTATTCAGCTGGTGGAGTCACTGTGTACATACATTACATTACTTATCCTGTACTGATCCTGAGTTACATCCTGTATTATACTCCAGAGCTGCACTCACTATTCTGCTGGTGGAATCACTGTGTACATACATTACATTACTTATCCTATACTGATCCTGAGTTACAACCTGTATTATACTCCAGAGCTGCACTCACTATTCTGCTGGTTGTTATTGGAAATAGTCATGTGTAACACCGACACTCTGTGCTTATTGACGTATTAACTGTCCCAGCAAGCACAGCTGCCAGGTTACCTTTGGTATATGTTGAATGATTCCTGGATCTCCACATTGCCATGCACTGACTATAGGGCGGGCGCGCTCACTTTCTTCATCTTATAGGGCCAGCGTGCGCAACCAAATCCTTCCCCAGCTTATCCCTGTCAATCACCAGGTATAAGAGTCCGCTTCACTGGACACACCCGGCCTGAGCAATACTGGAACAACCTAGAGTTATCCAGCAAAGTTTCCGCTAGGCACCTGATCTTGTCTGCTATTGCTACCAGTTATCAGCCTGTCTCCAGTTGTCCATTACCAGTCTGTATCCTGTCTGCTATTGTTATCAGCTACCACCCTGCATTTAATAATCCGCTACCTGCCTGTATCCAGTTACCTGCTGTCCATCAGTGTCCAGCTACCTGCCTGTTATCTGCTGCCAGCCGCTACTCTCGCTGGTGGAGTCGCACAGTGGGTCCTCCACCCGCTGGTGGTTACATCATGTATATTCAGTGACTCAACTTTTTACGTACATTAATGTTTAAAGGTGCGGTACACTTTTTGTGTAGTGTAATATTGTTAAATTCGCTCTCGGTAACCAGAACCTTCATGTAGCTTCGTTATTTTCTACAGGGGCCCCGACTCCCCGACAACTGAAATTATTTTGCGGCTCTTAGATATAAGTCGCTGTGTCTGAGTATTGAATAGCTGCTATTTATTTTCTTACTTTCAGCTACTTCTTAATTTTGCCCCCTTAGGGAACCGCCCCCTTAGGGAACCCAGCTGCTTTGTCCTTCCTCCATGCTTTACACTGCTGCTTTGCTTGTTCAGATTGGCTGCTGTGTATGAGAATAAATTCAGCAGGAATCGGATAATTTCCATTACAGTAAGTACAGAATGATTATAAACTCAAGCACCAGTAAGAAAAAGACGATAATCAAATATTTACCCCCGAATTACACACCTTGATGGACTTCTCCTGCAGCATCAATCTAAAGTGAATGGATGGTTCTAGGATATAACTCTGATAGCTGACACATCAGTAGAGTCTGCTTACCCAATGGCTCCCATATTAACCCTTTTGCTCCCTGTAATACTGTAAATGGGCAGCTGCAGACTGTCATGACATGATATGCAACAATGTCTGCTACTACACCTTAGGGGTTGTCTAGTTCAGAAAACCCTATTAGTAATTCGGGGTTAATAGAGGGAGTCGTCTGTTCAGGATCCTCATCCCTGGGGGAGATTGTAGAGTGGTTACAAAGAGCGCCCCTCTCTCTCTCTGGAGGACCCGTCCTGTCCTGCGTTACACAGACAACTCATTGATATGAATGGACACTGTGTAATACTTCATTTCCCCTGCGGGAGTGCTGCAGGGAAATTGAACACTTACTGCAGGTGTAATATTCCTTTAAGAATCAAAAGATCTGGTTATTATTGGGTTAAAAATATATGGGATATTACATAATGATTGTTTCTCGGGCTGCACAGACAAGGTCATTGTATATGTTGAGCAGTGAGAAGGTCGTGCGCTGCGGTGATGCTCTGCGGCTTCTTCCTATCATGTGACATTACAGTAATAATAGTGGCGCGGCCGCTCCCACTGACAAGCCGCACTTAGCCAGATTACATTTAATTACATCTTACTGCAGACTTTACTCATAATTTTTCCTTTGTTTGTATTGCATGGCATAATGATGATATACAGATGTAGCAGAGCTGAATTTATTATCTAAAGGAACACTCCGGACAAACCATATACACCGTTTTATGCCTAGTGCACGACCTGAGGGGGGGGGCGGAGCATGACACAGGGATTATTTTTTTTTTTTAAGATATGACCCTGCCCCCTCCGACCATGGACTAGGCGTTGTAATACAGTGTACATTGCTTATTTAGTGCAACAAGTTAAGATAATGCACTACGTTTACCTGCAGTCCTATGTAAAATCCCTGATAACACATTGGGATATCACCGTCAGTTGTACAAAATGACAAACTCAGTGCTACTACGTTGATAAACTCAGCGCTACTACATTGATAAACTCCGCATTGGTGTATTCGTAAACTCAGCACTCCAACATCTGCTAAACTCAGCTTTGCTACATCTGACAAACTCGGCACTGCTATACCTGATAAAGGTGGCCCAGTTACATCTAATAAACTCAGCTCTGCTACATCTTACAAACAAAAAAAAACAGCCGTGTTACATCAGACATACCCAGCACTACTACAACTAATAAAGGTAGTTCTGTTACATCTGACAAACTCTTTTTTTTCTGTACATGATTGTCAATTGTTAATACAGTGAGATATAAAAGATTGAATAGTATTTTTGGATGTAACATAAAATTTTTATTGATGTATTTGCGCCAATTTTGGAGCCAAACGCCATATTTAAGAAGCCCCTGCACCGCTTTTTCCGCCATGTCCGAATGTTTCAGAAATATCTGCTGAGGATATGAACTACAAGTACAATGATGCCCTAATTTCACAATCCCTGTGTAGTCTGATCCTGCAGTCACGTGTTACTCCATCACCTCTGCCTCCACATGACTGCAAGATCAGACTACATAGGATTTGTTTGTAGTCTGTAACCACGGAGACACACAGGTCTGCAAAGGAACTGTATACACAAAACGGGAAGAGATTTTTAATCCAGATTATTTGTAGAGTTGCTACATTTTAATTTTAGATTTATTGGAGCAATAACACACATGGTTGCAAAAGTCTTCACACCTTTTTGGGTAGTTGGAGATTCCATAACTTAAATTGGGCAAAGACATCAGGTAATCCTCGGCAAAAATAAATAAATCTGACCCTATCCGCTGACTATTATTTAGGTTTTTACGAATTCTAGCCGGATCTCATGAATCTTAGCCATGCCTCTTGACTTCTAGTCCCATATCATGAATATTAGTCAGACCGATCTCGTGAATATGTTGGTATTATATGAGCACTGTATGGTGGTATTATAGGAGCACTGTATGATGGTATTATTTGAGCACTGTATGGTGGTATTATATGAGCACAGTATGGTGGTATTATATGAGCTCTGTATGGTGGTATTATATGAGCACTGTATGGTGGTATTATATGAGCACTGTATGGTGGTATTATATGAGCACTGTATGGTGGTATTATTTGAGCTCTGTATGATGGTATTATTTGAGCACTGTATGGTGGTATTATATGAGCACAGTATGGTGGTATTATATGAGCACTGTATGGTGGTATTATATGAGCACTGTATGGTGGTATTATATGAGCACTGTATGTTGGTATTATTTGAGCTCTGTATGATGGTATTATTTGAGCACTGTATGGTGGTATTATATGAGCACAGTATGGTGGTATTATATGAGCACTGTATGGTGGTATTATATGAGCTCTGTATGGTGGTATTATATGAGCACTGTATGGTGGTATTATATGAGCACTGTATGGTGGTATTATATGAGCACTGTATGGTGGTATTATATGAGCACTGTATGGTGGTATTATATGAGCACTGTATGGTGGTATTATATGAGCACTGTATGGCTGTATTATATGAGCACTGTATGTCAGTATTATATGAGCACTGTATGGCTGTATTATATGAGCACTGTATGGTGGTATTATATGAGCACTGTATGGTGGTATTATTTGAGCACTGTATGGTGGTATTATTTGAGCACTGTATGTTGGTATTATTTGTGCACTGTATGGCGATATTATTTGAGCAGTGTATGGCGGTATTATAGGAGCACTGTATGATGGTATTATTTTAGCACTGTATGTTGGTATTATTTGAGCACTGTATGTCAGTATTATATGAGCACTGTATGGTGGTATTATTTGAGCACTGTATGGTGGTATTATTTGTGCACTGTATGGTGATATTATTTGAGCACTGAATGGTGATATTATTTGAGCACTGTATGGTGGTATTATTTGAGCACTGTATGGTGATATTATTTGAGCACTGTATGGTGGTATTATTTGAGCACTGTATGTTGGTATTATATGAGCACTGTATGGTGGTATTATTTGTGCACTGTATGTTGGTATTATTTGAGCACTGTATGGTGGTATTATTTTAGCACTGTATGCTGGTATTATTTGTGCACTGTATGGTGGTATTATTTGAGCACTGTATGGTGGTATTATTTGAGCACTGTATGGTGGTATTATTTGAGCACTGTATGGTGGTATTATTTGAGCACTGTATGGTGGTATTATTTGAGCACTGTATGGTGGTATTATTTGAGCACTGTATGGTGGTATTATTTGAGCACTGTATGGTGGTATTATTTGAGCACTGTATGGTGGTATTATTTGTGCACTGTATGTTGGTATTATTTGAGCACTGTATGGTGGTATTATTTGTGCACTGTATGGTGGTATTATTTGTGCACTGTATGGTGGTATTATTTGTGCACTGTATGGTGGTATTATTTGTGCACTGTATGGTGGTATTATTTGTGCACTGTATGTTGGTATTTGAGCACTGTATGGTGGTATTTGTGCACTGTATGGTGGTATTTGAGCACTGTATGGTGGTATTTGTGCACTGTATGGTGGTATTATTTGAACACTGTATGGCGGTATTATTTGAGCACTATATGGTGGTATTATTTGTGCACTGTATGGTGGTATTATTTGTGCACTGTATTGTGGTTTTGTTTGATCATAGTATGGTGGTATTATTTGTACACTATATGGGGGTATTATTTGAGCACTGTATGGTGGTATTATTTGAGCACTGTATGGTGGTATTATTTGAGCACTGTATGTTGATATTATTTGAGCAGTGTATGGTGGTATTATTTGTGCACTGTATGTTGGTATTATTTGAGCACTGTATGTTGGTATTATTTGAGCACTGTATGTTGGTATTATTTGAGCACTGTATGTTGGTATTATTTGAGCACTGTATGGTGGTATTTGAGCACTGTATGTTGGTATTATTTGAGCACTGTATGTTGGTATTATTTGTGCACTGTATGGTGGTATTTGAGCACTGTATGGTGATATTATTTGAGCACTGTATGGCAGTATTGAGCACTGTATGTTGGTATTATTTGAGCACTGTATGGTGGTATTATTTGAGCACTGTATGGTGGTATTATTTGAGCACTGAATGTTGGTATTATTTGTGCACTGTATGGTGGTATTTGAGCACTGTATGGTGATATTATTTGAGCACTGTATGGCAGTATTGAGCACTGTATGGCGGTATTTTAGCACTGTATGGTGGTATTATTTGAGCTCTGTATGGTGGTATTATTTGAGCACTGTATGGCGGTATTACTTGAGCTCTGTATGGTGGTATTATTTGAGCACTGTATGGTGGTATTATTTGAGCACTGTATGGGGGTATTATTTGTGTACTGCATGGTGGTATTATTTGAGCACTGTATGTTGGTATTATTTGAGCACTGTATGGTGGTATTTACACTGCATTGTGTATGATTTTTGCACTGTATGGTGGTGGCAGCAGCACGGTATAGCATTGTTATTTAGGCCACTGTATGGAAGTGTTTTTTTGGCCAACATATGGCACTAATGTTTGGCCACCGTACTATATGGCACTTATATGGCACTGTATGGCAGTACACCATATGGGATATGGGAAAGGGCACCCTCGGAAGGTACTTTACAAGGTACAATCCAACTTAAGGCCGATTCGGTCGTATTATTATGTAATCTCGATAGGACAGGATGTCTGCCTGCCTGGTATATACTTCCCAGAATTCAATAAATCTGCCCTTGCATTAACCAGTCTGGTGCTGGTTACAATGGTGGCTCCTCACCTCCTGCCTTGTAGTAATTAACCATCAGAGATCTGACTGTAGGGTGATGGACAGACAATAAATAAAGAAAACATAAGGATATCAGGCGATGACGTCTCGCACCTTGGATTCTTTATGGGGTTCACTATAGAGACTGCGTATCCTCCTACGCTCCGTCAGTTTGTTGTCACCGGCTGACGGTTGGTTGCATTCTCCCTTGAACGTGGAATTGTAGCTCGTTTCATGCACCACTTTCTCCTCCGGAGGTCTGTACTGAGGTCTGGCCTTTATTGGTTTCACTGGTTTCACATCAGTCCAAGGTCTGAACTCATTCCTGGAAGCAGAAGACAAAAAAACATTCATATTATTATATGGAGGAAATGGGCAAAAGTGAGCGCAGCTGTTTATGGATCTCAGAGGTGTCATGTCTGATGTCTTATGTGCAATGCTACTCATGTATAAAAGACAAGTATGGCAAGTCCTCCTCCACCAAGCAGTTAAATATTGTATTCAACCCATTATATCATATATCCGTTACCGGGAAAGCTTGGTTGAAAAATAAATATGGCCTCCAATGCTGCACCCACATGTGTTGTCACCAGGACCAGATTGAGGGAAGGAAAATGGAATAATTTTTCAAAGACCTTAAAGGGGTTGTCCAGGATTATTGATACATGGCTGCAGTCTTTCAAAAACAGCGCCACTCCTGTCCACAGGTTGTGTGTGGTATTGCAGCTCAGCCCGAGTCACTTCCTTGTAGCTCCAATACCAAACAGAACCCATGGACAGGTGTGGCGCTGTTTCTGGAAGATAGCAGCCATGCTTTTCTAATCCTGGACAAAAGGGGTTGTGCACTTTATGTAATTGATTATTGTTAGAATGGTCCCTCAATGATAAGTTGATCACATGGTGTTTCGGTGCTGGGACCCACCACGATCAACTGTAACCTGCAGAGGGTCTTGGCAGAAAGTGTTCAATTGCTCTGCAGCATCACCACAGGTGGAATTAAGCATTACACAGTTCTCATTTAACAATGCGCTGTCCATGTAATGCATAGCAGTGCCGGGTCCTCCAGAGTGAGAGACGCTCTTTGCAGCCGTTTTCTGCTATGGCTAATAGATGACAGATCTGGAAAGGGGACCGCCCCTCTATTAAAGTGTTTTTTTTTAATGCAGATCAGCGGATCCTTGCGAGTCTGGCTTCTCTACCCCTATGTAAAGCATGGAGGTGCTGGGTCCACCATAGGGGTTTTGCCTTTGTACCCCGTTTGCCGTCTTTACATTGGATTACTGCCCAGAGATTAATTTTGTGAATGCCTTGGAACGTTAGTAACCCCTGTTTAATGATATTATAAAACCTTTGTGGGAGTGCACATCCATCACATCGCGCTCCTTCACTAGAATAGATACTTATGTTCTCACAGAAAGGAAGCTTTGGGATTAATAATTTATAAAGTGCTAATCTTGACATTTATCCTTCCTTAAGATTAGCGCTGTGGGCAAGCTTTGAACCGATTACATAGTAATTCCATGAATAATTCTGCACTTCTTTTGCAAGGTTTTTGATATTCAGTTGAAATTTCCCCTTTTCATTTCATTTTCCTTATTCTTATTATTATGAGTACTTAATTTCAGCTGTTGGTCACCTTAAAGTGAGTGTTCACCTTTAAACCTTTTGTCGTTTTTATGTCCAACATTCTGTGCTGACTAATTTCCTACTATATCTTTATATCGGTCAGCGCTCCGTTTTTGTGACACAGAGCTCCAAATCCGCAGCATAGTCATAGAGCTACATGATAAAATTTTCTCTGCCTGCAGTCACCACTAGAGGGAGCTGAGGAGCTAACTGAATACTGTTCATACATTGAACAGTATCAGGTAAATGATAGTAAATGTGGCAGACTGTGGGTGGCATCGCCCCCTTTGATAACTACACCCATTTTTAAAGGTGGCTGGGGTGGCGTAAAAGCATCAAAAGTCAAAATGGTGTTCAAGGGTGGACATTCATTTTAAGAATAATATTCTATGAGTTGTCTCTCATCTTAGGCCAGTGGGTCATCTGGAGATTTCCTTTCGGGAATCCTTCCTCATTTGCTGATCATGGCTCTTGACTGATTTCCCTGAAGGTACCCTCTTAGGAAAATAAGATATACAAGTCCATCCATAGACATGGCCCCTATGGATTGGCCTTTCCATTTGGATATATCTGGAGTAGGGTTGGCATGATGTGCTAGAAGGGTTGGTCAAGTAGAAAAAATACAAACCGGATCATAAAAGCCATGACTGACAAAAAAGTTTGTCATTCTACGGCTTGAAGAGCAGTTGTAGATTCCAAATTATGGGCATCTCCAACCTTCCGGAAGGGGTATGGGGACTTTACTCAATGCCGTGGGATTTGCAGGGAGGCGTCCAAGTTCACAGACCTCCATCTATGTGGTGGAATCCCCTTACAACAATGCAAAAAAGTAGATCAATGAATAGATTTAGTCATTGCCAATTGGAAGGTGTCCATACATTACCCATTTCCCAATGAACCGATAACCAGTGAACACCGGGAATGGATAAAACCCTATAGACCAATCTAGGAGACAATATGACTCTTGGCTTGTCCAAAAGAAATTTTAAAGACATGAATAATATACCACTCAAAAAATGTGTTTGGCTGCCAGAACCATAGGGTGCAGTTCTGCTTTGAACCCATCTAAATGATGTTGAACTTTGAGTAATATTTTTGGAACTTGATGAGTAGACCGTACCACTAAAAAAGTGCTCAACTCATCAAGCCGCCGAATTCGGCCGATCCACTGATCTATCGAGGTAATAGGTGGTACAATGGGTGATTCCATTCACCAAATTTAACAATATTTAATACAACAGGATCACAAACCTAGCAAAATTTTCCTCTAATTTTGGGCGGATGGTAGATCGATTTGTTGTTCTGCATTTTCTCTACTATCTTCTACAAAGGGGGATATGTGGTCTCTTACACTTTCTTGCCTATTGGTCACCTGAATCCAAATTCTATCTGCGTGAAGCCGTTACTCATCGATCTTGACCTAAAAATAACATTGTGTAGACTTCTCAATTACATCAATGACCTCAAATCCCGGAGAAAGAATCAACTTTAACTAATGGGTTGAGTGACCTTAAATTTCATGAGACGTAAGGCGACGAGACTTAATGAAATCTTAATAAAATTTGACATTGACTGGGCATCGAAGACTTGACTATAATGGCTGTCGGAAGCTATCCCTTGACTTTTGATATTTGATAGTCAAGAAATAATTTTCATGTCTTCATGGTAATTGTGTATTAGTATGGTATTGGTAATGACCTGGTCAAGATTTTTTGGGATCATTCCGAGAAGGTTCACTCATCTCTCGAAATTCACAAACTATTATGGAACTGGCTCAATGGTTACATACTCAAGCATATGTAAACCATTCGAGATGAGGATGACGGTCATGATGTTGACTCCAGGTTGAATACCAACCACAATATAGACCTCATCTTGGTCCAGATGACGGTCATGATGTTGACTCCAGGTTGAATACCAACCACACTATAGACCTCATCTTGGTCAAGCGGTTTCTCTATATGCCAGATGGAAAATTATACAAAGGGAAGCCTATGCAGAGCAGTACATATAATGATAGGACCTGGAATATGCAGAACCTTGGTTGCTCAGTATGTTAGCCTTTGAGCTCTTGGACCCTAAAGGGGTCTGAAAAATGTTTTTTAAAAGCGGAAGGAACTAGAGATAAAAAAAAAAAGTTACGAAAACACCTCCAAGAAACTACTGTCCCACGTTGCTGGTCCCCCTCACTTCCGAGGTCTTTGTGATGCTTCATATGTGTGACGACAACACATCACGTGACCACTTCTTCCCAATTAAGTCCAACTCCATCAAAGGCTATTATGAAAAGTAGCTCTTGTCACCTATGGGTTAACTTGAATTTTCTGAGCCCCAATGCCAAATCTGAGTCCCTAACTATAGTCCATCATTTATAGTACTGGTATTTTCATATGGAGGAGAGAGACCTTTGGGCCCTATTAGGCTCCAGAGCCTCGGTACTTAACAAAACATCTGCACCCCCTATAGTTACATTCCTGATGGTCTTAAAGGGGTTTTCCAGCTATTAGGATAGGCCATCAATGTATGTGTATACATGGTGGTCCAACCAAAAAGAATCCCCACCGACCGATCAGCAGTGTCAAAACCTGGGGAACCTCATAAAATGTTTTTTTCTTTTCGGAATTCTGTTCAGCCATTTTTTTTTTTTAGTTATAATAGTTTCTTCTTTCTCTGTTTTCCAAAACTTAAAAAATGGAAACCAAGACACCTCATCTAGGGGTTGTCACCTACTTTACCTAGATGGTTCTTCCTGTTGTCACTTTTGGAAAATGTATCCCAAACTAAGAAACGGCTGAAGACAATTGAGGTATTAGAACAACACGATGGCTTATATTTCATGTATTTTTATTGGTGAGTCTTTGATTCAAGGTCGAAATCGCCTTAAAGAGTAAGTTATCTCCAAAGTCCCCCTACTGTACACCCCTGAGTATAGGAACGCTCTATCAATAGTGTCTAAAGGGGCTTCAGATGTGACTATCTCAAATGTGACCAAAAACTGAGATTATAGGAGACATTTTTAGGCTCTGCCAAGGTCAAATCTGCTCCATTTTGTATATTCTCAAAATCCCTTGAACTTTTTACACCTAATCCGATACCAGTTTCTGGAGACCCCTGCCCGCCAGGGTAATGGTGCTCTTCTATCCACTCATCAACATGCAACAGTGGGCACTAAATCAATCTAAGAAGATGGCGTTGACAAGGGGCCCACTGTGACTCTGGTGCCCCAGGGCCCACATTAACCTAGGGTGGGATCTAGTTTATTGATTTTCAGCAACTATACAGAAATACACAGAATATTATCTTATTATCTTATAGTGCCTGATACATAGGCCGGTATAAGGGATGTTTCCACCATCGATGTTTATGGTTACATTTTTGTAACTTCCACCTATCAGGAGAATGTAGATCCCTTGACCCCGGTTGTGCCAACTAAAAGAGCCGGCGGCAGTCGAGAAAGGAAAAAGCCTGTGCTAGAGTCTCTCCATTGTAGTCTATGGGAGTTATGGAAATAGATGTCAATGTCAAAACCCCTTTAGGCTCAATGCACACAATGCGTATTGCGTATAGTCAATGAGATTCCAGGGAATCTCATGTACATGCTGCTGTATTTTTCGGGATGGAAATTGACCTGTGGTGCGGATTTTAAAATCGGCAGCATGTCAATTTATCTTGCGTTTCACCTTGTGAATTCTATCTGCTTAGTGCAGAGGAAAATCGCAACAAAACTCGCAACGTGAAAACGCGCCAAAAAACACATCAAAACTGCACTGAAAAACGCATCTAAAAACGTGCGATCTGGTGCAGATTTTTACCTGCGCATTTCCTGCGTACCGCTGCGGTTTTGGTGCGTATTTTTTGCTGCAAAATACGCAACGTGTGTTACAATGATAGAACATTTTTAAAGCGCATCTATTTATGAGGGGAGATCTCCCCCCACCTCTACCTGCCCCTCTCCGCAGGTACCAATGGGTACTTAGTCACAGTTTGAAATATACTCCAGAGCTGCACTCACTATTCTGCTGGTTGAGTCACTGTGTACATACATTACATTACTTATCCTGTACTGATCCTGAGTTATATCCTGTATTATACTCCAGAGCTGCACTCACTATTCTGCTGGTGGAGTCACTGTGTGTGTACATACATTACATTACTTATCCTATACTGGTCCTGAGTTACATCCTGTATTATACTCCAGAGCTGCACTCACTATTCTGCTGGTGGAGTCACTGTGTACATACATTACATTACTTATCCTGTACTGATCCTGAGTTATATCCTGTATTATACTCCAGAGCTGCACTCACTATTCTGCTGGTGGAGTCACTGTGTACATACATTACATTACTTATCTTGTACTGATCCTGAGTTACATCATGTTTTATACTCCAGAGCTGCACTCACTATTCTGCCTTTGGAGTCACTGTATAGATACATTACATTACTTATCCTGTACTGATCCTGAGTTACATCCGGTATTATACTCCAGAGCTGTACTCACTATTCTGCTGGTGGAGTCACTGTGTACATACATTACATTACTTATCTTGTACTGATCCTGAGTTACATCATGTTTTATACTCCAGAGCTGCACTCACTATTCTGCCTTTGGAGTCACTGTATAGATACATTACATTACTTATCCTGTACTGATCCTGAGTTACATCCTGTATTATACTCCAGAGCTGCACTCACTATTCTACTGGTGGAGTCACTATGTACATATATTACATTACTTATCCTGTACTGATCCTGAGTTACATCCTGTATTATACTCCAGAGCTGCACTCACTATTCTGCTGGTGAAGTCACTGTGTGCATTACATTACAATACATTACTTATCCTGTACCGATCCTGAGTTACATACTGTATTATACTCCAGAGGTGCACTCACTATTCTGGTGAAGTCACTGTGTACATACATTACATTACTTATCCTGTACTGTACCTGAGTTACATCCTGTATTATACTCCAGAGCTGCACTCACTATTCTGCTGGTGAAGTCACTGTGTGCATTACATTACAATACATTACTTATCCTGTACTGATCCCGAGTTACATCCTGTATTATACTCCAGAGCTGCACTCACTATTCTGCTGGTGGAGTCACTGTGTACATACATTACATTACTTATCCTGTACTGTACCTGAGTTACAGCCTGTATTATACTCCAGAGCTGCACTCACTATTCTGCTGGTGGAGTCACTGTGTACATACATTACATTACTTATATTGTACTGATCCTGAGTTACATCCTGTATTATACTCCAGAGCTGCACTCACTATTCTGCTGCTGGAGTCACTGTGTACATACATTACTTATCCTGTACTGATCCTGAGTTACATCCTGTATTATACTCCAGAGCTGCACTCTCTATTCTGCTGGAGGAGTCACTGTGTACATACATTACATTAGTTATCCTGTACTTATCTGGAGTTACGGATGTATTATACTCCAGAGCTGCACTCTCTATTCTGCTGGGGGAGTCACTATGTACATATATTACATTACTGATCCGGAGTTACATCCTGTATTATACTTCAGAGTTGCACTCACTGTTCTGCTGCTTTAGAGCTGAAATCTCCCAGCATTCCTTGCATTTTCACTGTCTGATCACAGCTTGTGTAATGATATCAAACATGTGAAGTGTGATATTTACACAATTCTTTGTACCATCATCTGATGTAGGAAAAACTAACTGCCCCCCCCCTGCATAATAAGAGCTTAGCTAAACTGTATCAATCAACAAGCTTGCTGACTGTTCCCAATAACAACTAGCAGAAGAAGTCTAGAGCTGCATTCACAATTATGCTGGGTGTTAGTATAAAACTTTCATCAATCCCCAAACTTGCTGACTGTTTCCAATGTTTGAATAATGACGTTTTTGTAATGAAAATGGAGTAAACACTACATCTCTATGCAACACATTATAGAAGGAAATGAGGGATTGGTCGTCCAGGAGCCTAGGAAAGCTGAGTGACAACTCATGATACATCCCCTTTTCTAGATCACTCAATGACTAGGTTGTTTGGTCACAGAGAAGTCTGGGAAAGCTGAGTGACAGCCATATGGAAGCTGTCATGGCAGCTGTAGTGGCGGTCACCCTTCCGCAGCGAAAACATCCGCAGACAAATCCAGTGCAGAAATCTCAATGAATCTTTTGCCGCAGCTCTCGCCCCACAAATCAATATTGCAAGTAGACACTTTACCTGACAGCGGGGTGTAAAATGACTGCTGCGGTGATTCGCAGTTATCAGGCCCAATTTTCTCGACTGTTTATCAGCAGAATGCGGGGAGGTGACCCGGGGGGCTCAGAAATGATCCTCAGCAGTTACAATTGAGTCCATATCATTAGCCTTAAAGGAGAACTCCCATCCCACAGTGTTTGTTACTGTTACAGTTTGATTTCTACATTGTAGCAACTAAAGCTGTGATGTCTTTGACACCTATTTTCCCACGCTAGCAAATGTGTGTCAGACTCCTCCCCCTTCATATTCTCACCAGTTCCTGCTATGTGCGTAGAGTTTTTACTCTACTGATTCCAATTTAATTGCTAATGGACAAATCCCTTTTTAAAGATGTTCTGCAGCGCCTGTATTGTTAGAGAGCTAGCCTAAGGGTCCCATAAGATTGCAGCATCAGAGGCAACATGTTTGCTATGACAATCACAGGTTTGACTATCACCCACTATCTAGACGGGACTTATGGATCTGTCTATCCTGAGTTTCCTGATCCATGAACATAATTCAAAGCAGTAAGGACTGACACATACACAGATGCAGGGACATCGAGCAAGAGAAAGATGTACCTTTGCACAACAATGCAGACTTCTATGCCGTTCAGGGTCTTTAGAAAGCTGCATGACAACCCAAAGCAACAGCTGCCATTAGTAGTTATCACTCAGTATCTTTTACTGCTTAAAAATGTTTTATTTAAGGGGGAAATGCTCTTAATAATATTTGTCTTTATCAATGTTCTAGTGTATACATCACTGCAGCCGCTATGTTCATTCTGCGCTTCCTGGATCAAGAATAGAATACCAGAACTACAGTGAAGACTGACACATACACAAGCAAAGAAGTAGAGAGAGGGGGTAGGGGAAAGCTGGATGGGTACTATAATGGCTGCAGTAAGTGATGGACACCCGGCCAATTATAATTGAAGAAAAACATTACTAGAATATTATGCTTCATCCCATCCCTTCCCCATAAATCCTACAAATCCCCTCTAATAGGCTCTGATGTCTGCGCACCCTCCATATGACATCTCCGGCATATGAACCAAAGTGAAGCAGTGACAGCCTCCAGCTACGCTCTAAATATCTGTCACAGCGCTCGGCAGCAGCCGGATCCCTCTATGCGTCTTCCGCCATCTCTGTCTCCCCGCATCTTATCCCCCCCCCCTTCTCTCTGGCTCCTTTGTTCTTGAGGCCCCACCTCTCGGTATAGACCCGGCGTCTGCAGCACTGGCTACCCTCACCGCCATCATGGGCAAACATTAAAAAAAAAATCACAAAAATTGTACAAAAAATGACATCCAAAAATTTCCAAATGCTTCTGCTCAATGTCAGTCTGCTCATAAATTTAGTATAAAGCTATAGTATAAATTGTCGAGGTGAATATAAGACGTTTATGTTTCCTTCACTGACTTCCTCATATGCCCACGCCCTCATCATGGCATAAATATGTGCCCGATCGTTGACTAGGGTGGTCATTGAGTCGCCTATAGATGGCTTTATATAATAAACACACCCATAGTCAATAGTGTGTGTATTTTGTATATGTACAGGGGTGGCCTTACGTTACATGGTGCCCAAAGCATACAGGGTACAAATAATGATACCATACTGTGTCTAATTATAAGCGCCATACAATATGGAGCCCAAATAACCGCGTCATACAATGGTGTCAGAATACAGTTGCCCTAATAACAATGCTATACAATGCCGCCACCACCGTACACTGAAAACATAATATACAGTATAAGCAGCAGTGCCCCACAATGCCCAGGTAAATACCGCCACATAGTGCTCAAATAATACCACCATCCAGTGACCACATAACAGCTCCACACATAAAGTAATGTAATGACACTGCTATACAATTCATTTTATGATTTGTGGTGGTCAAAGGCCCGGGTGCCAGGCCTTCTTTGGCGCCCCTTTCAGCAAGGGTAGCTAAAGCAGCCTGTGCAACCGCCTGCCCTGTCTATGTTTGCTTATAGGGGGCAAAAGGGGCAAATGCCATTAGGCCTTCTGACATTTTGGACCTGCTACCCCTCAGGGTGTGTCTACCTTTCTCCTGGACAGTGTGTAGTGCTGTCATTTAGGCAGTATATGGCGGTATTATTAGGGCACTGGATGGTATTATTATTTGGGCATTGTAGTGGCATTATTTTATGCACTGTATGGTGGTATTATTTGGGCACTATATAGCATTATTAATTAGGGACTTTGTCCTGTAGCTCTGTCATTCAACTATTGTAGTGGCATTATTGTATGCACTGTATGGTGGCATTATTAGGCCACTTTATAGAATTATCATTTAGGTAATATGTACTGTAGCTCTGTTATTTGGGCATTGTACTGGCATTTTTTAGGCACTATATGGTGGCATTATTTGGGCACTATATAGCATTATTATTTAGGCACTGTGTGTTATTTGGCTATTGTAGTGGCATTATTTTAGGCACTGTATGGTGGTATTATTTGGGCACTACATAGCATTATTTAGGCACTATATACTATAGTTCTGTTATTTGGGGTTTGTAGTGGCATTATTTTAGGCACTGTATGGTGGTATTAGTTGGGCACTATATAGCATTATTATTTAGGCACTACGTGTTATTTGGGCATTGTAGTGGCATTATTTTGTGCAGTGTATGGTGGTATTATTTTGGCACTATATAGCATTATTATTTAGGCACTATGGGTTATTTGGGTATTGTAGTGGCATTATTTTAGGCACTGTATGGTGGTATTATTTGGGCACTATATAGCATTATTATTTAGGCACTGTGTTATTTGGGTATTGTAGTGAAATTATTTTAGGCACTGTATGGTGGTATTATTTGGGCACTATATAGCATTATTATTTAGGCACTATGTGTTATTTGGGTATTGTAGTGGCATTATTTTAGGCACTGTATGTGTAATGTCGGGGTAGGGAGACAGACAGGTGAGCCCTAATCTACCCGCCACTCAGTCCCTGCCTACTTGCACGGCCCGTCCTAGGCAACGGGGTACAACTGGGCGACGGTCCCTATGCTCAATAAGTGCACGACAGACAAATAGACGAGGGTACACAGAAGCTAAGGGAAATGGGGCAGTTTCCCATGGCAACACCGTGAGCTACAAGAGTAGTGAACGAGCCGAGTCAAACCAGGAGTGTACGAGGTACCAAACGTAGAGTAGGAGAGTAGTCAGTAAAGCCAGGGTCAAATTGAAGCAGAGGTCAATAGTACTGGCAGGAACAGCAGAGCCAGGAAACCAGACAGAATCACAGGCAAAGGAAAAGCAGGAAATGAAGGTATAAATAGACCGAGGGCGGGAGCTAGCTCCGTGTGGCCAGGCTGTGATAGGTTCACCCACTCCTCAGCCTACCAGCCTGAGTGGTAGCAGATCGAGTCCCTCTATCAGACCTAGGCGCAGATGCAGACTGATTAACCACGGGCGTCGACACACAAGCTGTGTCTGGCAGATCCTTTACAGTACCCCCATTTTATGAGGGGCCACTGGATCCTTCCTAGGTGGACCTGGCTTATTGGGGAACCGAAGATGGAACCTCCTGAGCAATACCCCAGCGTCAACATCCCGGGCGGGTACCCAAGTCCTCTCCTCAGGCCCGTATCCTCTCCAATGGACCAGGTACTGGAGGGAACCTTGGACCACCCTGCTATCCACAATCTTGGCCACCTAGAATTCTACCCCTTCAGGGGTGAGAACAGGGACCGGAGGTTTCCTCGAGGTAGCCAAGGACGGGGAGCAGCGTTTCAGGAGGGAGGCATAACCTCTGAGCCAGGGCTTGGACCTGTAGGGAGAGACCCTGCATTTGCTGAGCCAGGGCCTCAAGGGTGTCCATAGTAGTGTGGGAACCAGGGTAGAAAAGTATATGGGCCTGTTATTATGTAATGTCGGGGTAGGGAGACAGACAGGTGAGCCCTAATCTACCCGCCACTCAGTCCCTGCCTACTTGCACGGCCCGTCCTAGGCGACGGCGTACAACTGGGCAACGGTCCCTACGCTCAATATGTGCACGACAGACAAACAGACGAGGGTACACAGAAGCTAAGGGAAATGGGGCAGTTGCCCACGACAACACCGTGAGCAACAAGCGTAGTGAACGAGCCGAGTCAAACCAGGAGTGTACGAGGTACCAAAAGCAGAGCAGGAGAGTAGTCAGTAAAGCCAGGGTTAAATTGAAGCAGAGGTCAATAATACTGGCAGGAACAGCAGAGCCAGGAAACAAGAGAGAATCACAGGCAAAGGAAAAGCAGGAAATTAAGGTATACAAAAGACAGAGGGCGGGAGCTAGCTCCGTCTGGCCAGGCTGTGATAGGTTCTCCCACTCCTCAGCCTACCAGCCTGAGTGGTAGCAGATCGAGTCACTCTATCAGACCTAGGAGCAGATGCAGACTGATTAATCACGGGCGTCGACACAGAAGCTGTGTCTGGTAAATCCTTTACTGTATGGTGGTATTATTTGGGCACTATATAGCATTATTATTTAGGCACTATGTGTCATTTGGGTATTGTAGTGTAGTGGAATTATTTTAGGCACTGTATGGTGGTATTATTTGGGCACTATATACTGTAGCTCTGTTTTTGAGTATTGTAAGTGGCATTATAAGGTGGCATTATTTGGGCGCTATTTGTGCACTTTATGGTCATTTTTGAATGACGGTTGCGCTTGTTCTGCTCTTTGTAATGTTTTAGTACTATAGTTGTATCATTTTCTTCTTTCCCTTGTATCCTGATATTGCAGAGTTTTTAGGCCCTGTTCACAGTTTGTTCTTTGCAGGCAGAAAAATTCCTTCAGGAATTTTGAGGCAGATTTTGACTTGCCTGCACTTTCTTTGCCGTGTTTTTTGCTGTGTTTTTTGGCCGTGTTTTTCGGCCGCGGCCATTGATCGCTGTGGGCAAATAACCCTGCGTAAAATGCTTTCTCTGCCTCCCATTGATTTCAATGGGAGGTCAGAGATGGAACCGTGGGAAGAAAGAGCTTGTCGCTTTTTTTACCCACAAGTTTTTTCAGATTTTGGCAGTTTTTGGCGCGGTTTCCGTGTCAAAAACAGTGCCAAAAAACTCTGTGTGAACTTGCCCTTAGTCTCCCTTCGTTCCAAAAAAACCCCCAAAAACTCATGTCCCCCATTACAATGTTTTGCCCAGTTGCCTCCAAATATTTTCATCTATGTGTGTATTTACAGTTAATGTTTTATAATCTGACATCCAGTAATCCGGTATTCCTGGTAATCCGGCACTGGGCAAAAATTGCATAAAAGTTGTGGGTGATGTCACTTCGCTGTTTTTTCATGCCCTATTGTATCCCATGACCACTCATTTGTTGGCGCTGGTGATGTAGACTCTATGCGTATGCTGCCCAGCAGTGACACTGCTGCCACTGCCATGCTGCCTGTGCCAACAACATTGGCATCAGTGTAGCATCAGCAGCACATCATTGGCAGTAGGAGATAGAAAGCAGAATCGGAGACCAAGACTGCATCATCCTTAGTAACTAATCTCCAATATTCCGGAAAATCTGATAGTCCGGCACCTCGGTGGTCCCCAGCATGTTGGATTATTGGACTTTCACAGTAGATAACAAGAATCTATATGTAGACAATAGATTTGGTCGGTGTGACTGCTGTCCTGAGCGGGCACAATCCCTTGGGGGTCTCTCGAAATGTCCGATTTGTGACCCTCATTGTTCATTGCAACATTCTCAGAGGGTGTGTATCTGGGTGTAATGTCTAATGGCTTCTTTAAAGCGTCTGTTTCTCTTTAATTCAAAATATCTCTTCTTGCTGTCAGTGAGTGGAAGCATTCCTGTTTACATTTAGAAGCTGAAAACCCATTTTGATCGTTTTCTGCTGCAGGGCTCGTTACAGTGTATCAGTTTTTTTTTTAGATGAGGTTACAGTAGCTCATTGGCCGAAAACCGCAGCTTTGTTACTAAAAAAAAAAACATATGGACATAAACACGCATTTCAAGTCTGGACCGTTTCGCGTTAAAATTGCAAGATGGCGCACTTTTCGGTCTGCAGCGTGGGCTGCATATGAATATGCGCGGCCTCACCCTTGTGAGGATCCCCGCAGCTGGATCAGCTGGACATGATCAGGACGAGTTCTCAGCCTCTTGTCCTTAGTGAAATCCCCTCTGCATCCATCCGTCGCCCTCAATGAAAACAAGACGCGGGAGGGGACCCTGGTGCCAGTGGCATTGGGAACGGCGCCAAATTTAAACAGTATATTGCAATTTGTTTATTTGGAGGTCAGTAGTAGATTAAATGTATTTGTAGGGGTAGGAAACCCCCTTTAATTAGGTGACATACGTTGGTGAACCAGCGATACAAGCAGAGGACTCCTGACAAGAAGTTGGTCACAACTGGTCCTACATCTTGGACCCTCAGTGATTGAATGTAATCTATGAGGGATTGATGGTTCAGTTTCCATGCAGTGCCGCCACAGGGGAGATAAAGTATTACACTCATTCAAGTCAATGTGTTGTCTGTGTAATACAGGACAGGTCCTCCAGAGAGAGAGAGAGAGAGAGGGACGCTCTCCACTCTGACCAAGAGATGAGCATCCTGAATGGGGACCCCTATCTATCTATCATCTATCTATCTATCTATCTATCTATCTATCTATCTATCTATCTATCTATCTATCTATCTATCTATCTATCTATCTATCTATCTATCTATCTATCTATCTCATATCTATCTATCTAATCTATCCATCTATCTCTCTATCTCCTATCTATCTATCTATCTATCTATCTATCTATCTATCTATCTATCTATCTATCTATCTATCTCATATCTATCTATCTATCTATCTATCTATCTATCTATCTATCTATCTATCTATCTATCTCATATCTATCTATCTATCTATCTATCTATCTATCTATCTATCTATCTATCTATCTATCTATTATCTATCTATCTATCTATCTATCTATCTATCTATCTATCTATCTATCTATCTATCTATCTATCTATCTATCTATCTCATATCTATCTATCTATCTCATATCTATCTATCTATCTATCTATCTATCTATCTATCTATCTATCTCATATCTATCTATCTATCTATCTATCTATCTATCTATCTATCTATCTATCTATCTATCTCATATCTATCATCTATCTATCTATCTATCTATCTATCTATCTATCTATCTCATATCTATCTATCTATCTCATATCTATCTATCTATCTATCTATCTATCTATCTATCTATCTATCTATCTATCTATCTATCTATCTATCTATCTATCTATCTATCTATCTATCTATCTATCTATCTATCTATCTATCTATCTATCTTCCATCTTTCCACAATTCTTCTTCCTAAACAGTTACAGGAATTGAGCGTAGAATGATAATTGGCGAGACAAATGCTGATTGGCTGTTGCCATGGTAACTATCTTGGTGTAGTTTTCCAAGGAACATAACAACAGAGATGAACCTCCATTAATCCATGAAGTCTGTTTTTTTTCCCATAGTCCTTAATGAGATGTGTATTGATAATAGGTGTGACGGTATCGGCCGGGAAGTTAAAGGGACAGCTCCGCTTACATCATATTACGCAGTGATGACATCAGCATCGGTTTATAAATGCAGCATTATGAAGATTTTAATGAAAATTGCCCCTACATGCCTATTTTATTGTCCCAAAAATCAGGATCATGATGCTTTTCAGCAGGCAGAATCTCCGATCTGCCCCTAGTGTGGGCGTGTCTTCCTCCTGGGCCAGGGGCTCTCTGTTCTCCTTCACTCCTGTGTGGGGGAGGGGGTAGTATAATGGTTCAAGGAATATTATACCATTCAATTACGAAGGCTCTTCACATTCTTAAAGGGGCTTCCTAGGATTCGAAGATTAATACATAATTGCGTTGTATGTATAAAATTGGAACACCCGGTTATATATTTTTTTAAAAATTTGTTCCCTGGTCCCCTGCTTTACCTCCCCTGTAGAAACCCAATGGATGTGGATCATTGTCATCCATTGTGCCAGAGCTATTGGATGGTGTGGTCATGTGATAAGGTCACATGACCATAGTAGATAATGTCCTGATGGATGACTATGGTTTCTGCAAGGGGAAAATGTTGAAGAATTTTTATGGGTGAATATTTTTTTATACATTAAACATAATCATATATCAATCAAAAAATCTCACATTTTTGGAAAACCTTTTTTAAGCTGTGAGTCAAGCATTCGGACCAATACTCCGTCTGTAGGACTCCCTCATTAATATTACCAACGGGAAACCAGTTTTCACTAGAAGTTTCTTACACCATGAATCCATGACTTCAAATTCGACATCAATTATAACAAACATTGGTGTTTTTGGTAGCGAAACACAAAAAAAAATTGTTCACAAGACATAAAACACAATGTTCGATACCCTAGACATCTGTATGAGAAGTATACTGATGCCGCCAACTCTGACCAGTGACGACTGGTGCGTTAATGGAGTCAATACAACCAATTATGACCAATTAAAATGAGTTTCATTACTCATAACATTAAAAAAAAAAAAAGTAACCCTCGGAGTTTACCCTTATTGATCCAAAAACAGCCTAAACCCTATACGGCATGGGCGGATTTGCCTTAAAATGGAGCAAAAATGTCCTCCTCACTCAAATAATAGAATTTCCTATGTGGGACAATGCAATTAAACCTTCGTTCTGATTTTTGCTGTGATTGAACAACTTTTTATGGGAAAATTGACCCCCTCATAGCATTGACCCCCTCATTCCCTTCACCCTATAAAAAGAAGAACCTTATTCTGACCTGTATGAGGACCTGGCTCCGATGTCCTCAATTCCTTGACTTTGAAGTGGGCTTGCTGTCTCCTTGGATGTTGGGTTGGCAATGGTCAACTTTTCCCGATGCTGGATGATTTTACTTTCCTGCACTACAGATACCAAAATCTCAGGGGTCACGTTATACGCGATTGCTACCCTGCCCGCTATGTCCGCATCAACTATCCTCTTGTCCACAGGTGGTAAAATAGAACCCATTACATCTTTCTTCTTTCTATCCTCAACAGGAGGGATGAAAATCGGACCTTGGATGGGTTTCGGAATCCAAGGGTGATCGCTTTGGCGAGGGATTGGCCATGACCTATAATCTTTCTTGTATTGGGTCTCTCTTTCTAGAGGAGCTTCAGAGGGCAGATATTCACTCCTTGGTTTGCAGCTTTGCTCGGGATTTGCCTTCCAGGGCTTGAAATCCTGTCTCATGACGGATCCCCTGGTTGACTCCAATCTTCTAGAGTAGTCCCTGGATGACCTAGACTGGCCTCCATAGTAGGGATCTGCCAGCGGTGGCTGGGTTTCTATGGCAGCAGACCCAGGGCGTGGTTGCTGGCTCAGATGAGGTCCATCTGTCACTTCGGAATATTTTGAAAACATTAAAGGGACTGCAATGTCCCCTTTGTCTTGTTTATTCCCAAAACGAGCAATGCAACATGCCCGAGTAACACAAGGCCATGCCATTTTTGACAACCTTCAGGATCTCTATCTTCTAGTTGAGTAGCTTCGTCTTTTTAATTTTTCCCAATTATTGCTCCTTAGGTGAAGAAACAGCAGATATATCTAATACTGGTTAAAAAAAACGAGGAAGCCAAAATTCCTGGTCTTGGAAAAAATGAAAAAAAATTCTGGTCCTGTAGATCCCTTGCAAGTGCAAATAGATTTTTTTTTCCGTCCTCCTAAATGGCTTCCATGGATCTACGGAGGTCTGTGGTCGAATTGCAAGTAGATGATTCTAGGGGTCCTCTCATGTCTCTTCCCTTTTGATTATTTTAATTTTGCATCCAGTGACCTCCAGCCATAGTCGGAAGAAGAAGAAATCCGGCAAACATCTCTTAAAGGAAGGACCCCACCCACCTCGCTCTCTGCATCCCCAGATGCCAAGGAAAAGAAGAGTGAGAAGAGAGGGGGAGGAGAATTTAATGCTGGCAAAAGATCTCCACTATGCAGTACCTAAAATGTAACATCAAAGGAGGGAGTGGGAGCGAGGAAGGGGGGAGTTCAATGCATTTAACCCTCAATGGCCAGGTACACCACATCTGGCATATGCACCAATCACTGGAAGGCTGAAGACTGCAAGAGGCGCATCTCTCGTGTGAAGGGTGCAGCATTTGTCTACATGAATCTGGTTGGGAGGATGATAAAGCCGATTCAATATTTTCATTATAGCTACCATTGCATAGCCCATGCCAACCCTCTAAAGACCCCCACCAGCAAACTACAAAAAATTGTAATACCCAACACCATATCTATTACACATATCTATGTATAACAACCGATTATATTGTCTGTGTAGGAAATGGTATTCTCTTCTTTGCAATACTCCTCACAACCAGTAGGGTTGATTTCAGCACCATAGTTTGTGGACAGTGCCCATCACATCTCTATGATATTGCGAATATACAGTCAACGCTACATTTAGACCTCATTTTCCAAGCTCAAGTAGTATTTTTGCCTTTTTTTTAATGAAAATCTTAATTGTCAGGGTTTGACATTTCCACAATTCTCTGTCATCGTCTTTACGCCCATTTATTGTGAGCATTGATTCATGCAGAATCGGGTGATCTTAACCTTATTTTCATCTTATTCCATTTTTAGATTGTACAGAAATTCAATTAATTGTATTCATTCTTTGGCATTTGCCATTTTTTGCAAAAAAATAAAAAAATGTACCAAAATTTGATACAAAATATTTGTCAAAATTTTTGTAAACTCAAATAATGAAGTTAATCCATTTGAATTAATATTTACCACTTCATTATATAATTCATGGTAATATTTATTCACGTTAATATTTAATAGAAAACTATTACAATTTTGCAGAATTACAAACATTTTATAAATCGAAATAAATTATTTGTGGGAAAATAATGACACATCAACAATGAGCAGCTGATTGTATTGTTTTCAAGGAGTAGCTCCACAATCCTGATGGCTGATTGGTTGCCATGGAGTCCTCATGACATGTTTACGATGCGTTAGTAAATATTCCCTAGTGTGTAGACCGGTCACAAAGAAATCATTTTCTTTCTGACAATTCTATTACATTTTTGAGGGATTATAATATATTACATTATTATTTTGTGCAGCTAAAAAAAAAGTAATGCAGTAGATTTGAAAAGTAGCCACTACAAATAAATAAATAAAAAATAAAAAAATAAAAATAATATATGTCTAAGGAATAAATAATAAAATAAATAATAAAAATTAGAAAATAAATAATATTTTTAAATAAGTATTAAATAAATACTGGAAAAAAGTAAATCTAAATTAAATACTGTGATATTACATCATAAAATATAATATACGTATATTCTTTTTGATTTTTGGGGGATTTTATATATGGTTTGATTTTTTACTTTTTTTTTGTACAACAAAAGTAAAATTTGTAGATTGCAAAAAGTAGGTACTCCAAATAAATAATAAGTTAAAATAATAATAACTTTTTTTTTTTATAAATAACAAAATAAATAATAAAGAAAGAATGAACAAAATTAAAAATTAAAACAATACAATAAATAATAAAGAAATATAAAAAAAATCTGTCAATTAGAGCCTTAAAATATTAGATGATACCTTGAATTTTTTTAATAGTCACAGTAGATACATAGGGTAATAGCCGTCAATTTTTTGCATAGCAAAACAAAAAAATAGAACAATTTATTAAGATAATTTTATATTTTTAGAAACTTTGTGTAAAAAAAAAAAAAAATATTTAATCGAAGTCAAAAAATGTTTCAAATTTTTTTCCTCAACTGGAGTCAAGCACTTTCTATAGCAACTCTACTACCAACCAACCAACCAACCAACCAACCAACCAACCAACCAACCAGATGTTTACATTTACAGGCTTGACTGATTCTAGCTACTCTCTGATTGGTTCTTCCTGGTGATATTATGTATGAGAAGTTATAATTGGTTCTTGCTATTGGACTTTGTTGTGTGCCCCTGAGATACAAAAAGTTGAGTTCAATGATACATGAATTGTATAGAAACTTTTCTGACCTGTATGAAGATCCCCCTCCTTCCTCTTTAATCTGTCTGTTGAGTATATCCGCTGCATCTCTTGGTCTAAGGCCTTCCATGGACCATCTTGTAGATGGAGATTTTTCACTGTTTTTCTTTTCTTGACCATCTTTATGAGTGGACTCTATATCCGCCACACTGCTAAAGGTAACAGATGTCTTGACTTTGGGAACCACTAATTCTGTAGGCTCCACCTTAGGTGGTTCCTCTGCCGTTTTCTCCGGTAAGGCTACTGGTGTTTTCTTCATTTTGGCAGCACTTGAGGCTGTAGGGGCAGTGAGGCCTTGTGAGGGCTTTGGAATCCATGGATGGTCCCCACGACGAGGAATGGGCCAAGCTTTGTAATCTTTCTGGTACTGTGTCTTGCTTTCAAAACGGCATTCAGTTGGTTGGTAGTCACTCTTGGGTTTGCAGCTGACCTCTGGCTTTACATTCCAGTGTTTATAATCCTGACGCATGACCGAACCTGATGACTCCATGCTTTGACCGGTCCCAGGTTGGTGGTTTAAGTCTCTGGTAGACCCAGCTCCATGGTCTGCCTCTACTTGGGCAGGCTGAACCTCAATGGAAGCAGAACTAGGACGGGCTTGAGGCTGTAGAAGATGAGCATGATGTTGCTGACCTCCATCGGTGACCTCGGAATACTTGGAGAAGACCAACGGGACCGAAATATCCCCCTTATCAAATTGGTTCCAGAAACGGGCTATGCAGCACGCCCTGGTAATACAGGGCCATGCCATAGTCTCCACCCTGAAAGTCGTAGGGAGCCTTTCGCAAACTAGAAAAAGGTGTTGCTACAATGAGGACACTCGGTTCTCCCCTCCACCCACCTTAGACGCAGAAATAGTAACCGTTTACTCAGGTGCAACCTGCAATCCTGATGATCTACTTCCAGAAGATTGCACAGCCGAGGGTGGAGAGTATGATTCTCACGAGATGTGACAACTCCCAGAGATATGTTTTTGGATTTTTTTTTCCCCTAAGGCATGGTGCAGATAAAACCTCTTCTTGCCCTTTCACCGCCTTTCCCTCGTACTATTGTCCCTGCAAGGACCCCTCTGCCAAACGAGCACTGGATTATGAAGATCCAGGACCTCCTCCTCTCTGCTCGGTCATGGAACACTTTCTGCAAGTGTCTCTATGGCATGATGATGCAGAAGCTCAAGTCAATCCTGGTGGACATCCTTCCACACCCACCACCGGAGCGTGTGTGGTGTTTCCTTCGCAATCCTGGTAGTAAGACCCTGCCACAATCAGAAGGCAAGATCTCTGCAGGAAGTGGTCCCACCCACCCTGGTATCTGCATCCCAAATACTGCTGCTGATGATGATGATGGGGTGGGGGTCGGAGGAGGAGAGATGCTGGGAGAGAGATGGCTCCTCCGTCACCACGCAAGGCAACGTCTGAAATGAATGGAGAGGAGGCCGCTTGTTACTGCAGCTTGTTAACCGTTCATCGTCTGGATGGCAGTCAGGCAGGGAGCAGATGGATTTAATTACACCATTGTCACTTTCCACTTAGCTGAAGCTTTGTGACCGGTTCCACTCGGATGACGGAGCCGTAACGTGAATTATTTATGGTTTAACGTTCGCCGTGTCCGATGGAAGCGACACTTCAAAGTCAATTTTATTCAAATGAGGATATCAAATATTTATTTTCATCATCGGCACTTGACCGTGAAGTCGAGAATTTACATTTATCAGGCAAATAGGATTTTCTAGAACCGTTAGTTGTTATTTTGTTTTTACTTTTGACATTTTTTATTCAAAAACAAATTGTAGCCATTCAATTGAAATTTGCTACAAATATGTCCAAATGATACAAAGTGTTTGTTTTTGCACAGTTCATTTGTGGATATTTTTGGGAGGAAAATTTACTGGAATTTTTGTAGACAAAGAATTTTTTTTACATTTTTATGCATAATAAAGTATACATATTGGGGGAGATTTATCAAAATTTCAGCAAGAGAAAAGTAGAGGAGTTTTCCAAAAGCAAAATATTCCGATTTCAGCTGTGATTTTTTATTGGGGTTCGGTCGCGTGATAAGGAGTTGACATCGCGACATCACAAGTAATGCTTTTGAATGTGGTTGCGGTACTACACTCATCTTATTTGCGACATGTCAGCGTTTTTTGTTTTTTTTCAATTCATGTAGAAAATCCTAAATCGCATGCGACTAACAACCAAATTGCACCCTAATATAGTTGTGGGATTTCAACGTGACATGAAGTCGTAGACTAGTCGCACACCGGTTCTTCTCACGTGACTTGTATGCGTCTTCACGGCGCGTCAGCAATGTTTCTGTTTACCGATAGGGATGGAAAAATGGACTCAGCCTGATCAAAGTCGCTTGGTACGGGAGAAGGGAAGGAAGTTATCACAGTATTCTTCTATGGGGTAACATAATGGGTTCCCCCCCCCCCCCTTGGTTAAAATAAAAGGTTTGGGATCACTGGTTTAGAGGAAGGAGGATTACATAAATTATCACATAAGGTATAGGGTGGACTCACACTTCTCCTTTAAACAGAATTAGTTTGGCGGCTCTACCGCGTCCTCAATGTTTCCATACGGGGAAAAAAGTTGCACGAATTCTAACATGGAGAATTTGTGCAATAGTTTTAAGTTGCCTGTAACTTTTCCGGTCAATAGGGAAACATTGAAGTCACTTGTGGGACTTGGTGCAATTTTAACCGGGACTAGTGGGCGACCCCATGCCACTGTTAGGCCCAATATAAAATTATTTAATTTTCACCTGCCCGGTCATATCTCTTCTTAGTAAAGATAAGCAACGTTTATATGACTCTATCCTCCAATGATGGTCTAAGTTGTGAATCAGAATGGCGAGTTGTAAAGGATCTGCCAGACACAGCTTCTGTGTCAGAATGCCCTTGGGTAATCAGTCTGCACCTGCTCCTAAGTCTGAGAGAGTGACACGATCTTCTACCAGTCAGGCTGGGAGGCTGAGGAGTGGGAGAGCCTATCACAGCCTGGCCAGACGGAGCTAGCTCCCGCCCTCTGTCTATTTATACCTGCATTTCCTGCTCCTCCTTTGCCTGTGATTCTTTTCTATTTCCTGGCTCTGCTGCTCCTGCTATGATTATTGACCTTGCTTCATTTTTGACCCTGGCTTTACTGACTACTCTCCTGCTCTGCGTTTGGTACCTCGTACACTCCTGGTTTGACTCGGCTCGTTCACTACTCTTGTTGCTCACTGTGTTGCCGTGGGCAACTGCCCCATTTCCCCTAGCTTCTGTGTACCCTTGTCTCTCGTGCACTTATTGAGTGTAGGGACCGTCGCCCAGTTGTACGCCGTTGCCTAGGACGGGCCGTTGCAAGTAGGCAGGGACTGAGTGGCGGGTAGATTAGGGCTCAGCTGTCTGTCTCCCTACCCCGTCATTACACGAGTCAGTCGTAACTTTTTTCTGTGCCGCTATCCAGCATCGGTGGTCCTGAAATAAATTATACGGCATGAAATATACACACAGCAAACAAGATCTCCTCACACCAAAGTCAATAATCAATCATAATCATTTCCTGCTCCGGATTACAGAGATTATTCCTATAGGAGTCTGAAGGACGAAAACCCACAAGGAGATTCCCTATAAAGGAGCTGTCCGGTGTTATGTGTGCTAATAAAGTTCTGTAACTTTCTAATATACTTTGTATTTCACTTCCTCACCATTATGAACATCTCTGCTTGCTGTCACATTAGCAGCACAAACCTTTCCGTTCTGATAGTTTGTTACAATGTATCAGTGCAGGTAAAATGTATCAGTCTGGAGTCCAGGCTGTTTAGCTCACAGAGGATTGTCTAGATTGGATACAATTGTAACAACCCCTTAGCTGTGAGAAGACTTAGGTTAGAATGGGCTTTCAGCCTTTAGATGTTCTCATTCACTAACAGCAAGCAGAGATCTTGAAAATGGTGAGAAATTAGAACACAAAGGGGGAAATTTATTATGTCATTTGAGACAAATTCACAAATTTTTGGAATTTCTGTTTTGTGCAAATATTTGCACCTTTTTCTGATTTTATGCCACTCCTCCCACTTTTGTAAAAGTGGGTGGAGCTTATTGGGAGGCGAAGGGGTTTACGCACAGACCGACAAATTTACAGAGATTGGCATAAATTATAGCGGAGATGGCATAGATTTCAATTTGTGGCGCACGGACGCCCCAAATTTATTAGGCTGGGTTCACACTGAGTTTTTTGCAGGAGGAAAATCTGCCTCAAAATTCAGTTTGGCCATTGAGCGCTGCGGGCATAAAATGCCGCAAAATACGCTTTCTCTGCCTCCCATTGATGTCAATGGGAGGTCAGAGGTGTGAACGCTCGAAGATTGGGCATGTCCCTTCTTTTTTGGCACGTTTTCCAATGCGGATTCCGCGTCAAAAAACATGTAAAAAAACACTGTGTGAACTAGCCCTTAAGGGTATGTTCACACGAGGGCGTCCGTTACGGCTGAAATTACGGGGATGTTTCAGCCTGAAAACATCCCCGTAATTTCAGCCGTACCGGCATGTGCAGGCGCTTGAACGCCGCGTCCATTACGGCCGTAATTGGCGCTGCTATTCATTGGAGTCAATGAATAACGGCTCCAATTACGGCCAAAGAAGTGACAGGTCACTTCTTTGACGCGAGCGTCTATTTACGCGCCGTCATTTGACAGCGGCGCGTAAATATACGCCTCGTGTGAACAGACAAACGTCTGCCCATTGCTTTCAATGGGCAGATGTTTGTCAGCGCTATTGAGGCGCTATTTTCGGGCGTAATTCGGGGCAAAAACGCCCGATTTACGTCCGTAAATAGGCCGTGTGAACATACCCTAAGAGGTATTCGTCACTTAATAAATTTAAGTGACACATACCAGCAGACTTCTATTTCAGATTGGCGCATGACACTCCATGAACGATTTTAACTCCACTTTTACAAACTGATGTCCATGGCGCAAATAACTCTTAATTCTGGGGCAAATGGTTAATAAATATGTTGCACACCAGATGAAATAAAATATTGGAGTAAAAGGCACAAATATGTTGATAAATGCGGCCAAGTCGATTAGAAAGGTGCAGAACTTTTCATTATACAACAGTTATTAGGTGTGTGCATGGAGTCATGTATTTATTATTACTATCATTATTATTATTATCGTTCTTATTACTATTATTATTATTATTATTATTATTATTATCATTATTATTTTTACTATTATGATTATGTTCCGTATTATTATTACTATTATTATTTTTATCATTATTTTTATTATAACGATTATTATTTCTCTTCCTCTATATCGCTAGTTTGTAACGTCGAGTTCCTTCCGGCCTCTGATCCTCCTTGAGGTTAGTTCAGATTATGGCGCCATCTGCTGGACTTCCATGGAGAGTCGGAGTCGTGCAGAAAGTGCAGAATCCCGGCAGCTGACGTTATTAATGGATTTGACAGAAATCTCCTGACAAATAATTTGTGATGTAAACTACAACTCCTATCCACCGAGGCAATGACCAGAATAATGGGGGTTCCATTATAAAGTGTTTATAATCTCTCCAATATATGGTTCAAACCATTTGCGGGCCACAGGACGGGGCGTGTATGGCCAGTATGGGTCTATTTGTAGTATTTGCCTGTCACAACTGAATGCATCATAACAAGGGCTGAGAAAGGGCTCCCCAGAAAAATTAAAATGTGGCCCCTCCATTTACCTCTATTCCTACCCTAGAGCCGACCACCCCATAAATGCTCTGACCTCCCAAGAACAGCAGGTCTGGAAACAGGGAGAAGAGGCAAAAGCTGGAACACCCCTCCCCCAGTGCCAATGACAGCCTTGGGAATCGGAGAGGCGTGGGTGGGCACCGGGCCCTCTTTTTACAACATAGCAGTAAAGCAACCCACCCCTGTGATAAGTAATAGTAGGATCTCTCCATAGTGACGTATGGAATACAATAAGATATTGATCTTTGGTTTCGTCTTGCGAGCGTCAGGACTGATGCTTGTGGGTCGCTCCTTCTACTTCCGATTCCACAAACTAATTATAAGACAGCCATTGACCCCCGCTGACATGACATCGTTATTGATTATGGCGTGATGTCTCTGCTGCATGACAACCTCAGAGGTTTCCGTTGCTATGTGCGAGCCCCTCGTCCTGTGTGCACTGCAGGCACTTCTCTAATTAACCCTTTACTATCACCTCCTCCATCTATCCCCAAAAATAAAGGCATGAATATAGTCCAATCACCCCAAGAGTCATGGGGTACATGTATAACTATGTATAATAAAAATTTGCCACCCAGTAGGTGAAAGAAAGATCTGTTGCGCCTCTTTCCTGTTTCTTAAAGGAACGCCAACTATAGACCAAAGTAAGGGCATTAAGCTGGTTGCCCATACTAGCCGCCAGCTTAGGACTGGGATACTGAAAAAAATCATTAAGGGCATACTCTGCGGTTATACAAGTGCATGTCCCCTTTAATTGCATGCAAATGATAACATTATAGCTGCCTACAGCCACCACTAGGGGGAGCTTAGGAGCTCACTAATGACAAATTTACCATTGAGCTCAATGGAAGCAGTTTAGCTGTGTATGCAGTGAGCTCCCCCTAGTGCTGGACAGACAGAATTGTATCCCTTAAAGAGGACCAGTCACCTCTCCTGACATGTCTGATTTAGTAAATACTTTTATTCCCCATAAAATAACCGTTCTGGATCATCTTTTCTTAGAACGCTACAATGTGGCGTTCCTCTGTTATTCCTCCGAGAAATTAATGAATAAATTCACAACAGTTGGGGGGGGGGGGTGTCCCTACACAGACTGACACTGTCCAATCAGTGCTGACAGAATAAGACCGTGTGGGCTCTATATTCATTTCAATGGAGATACATGGTAAGGATCCAGGAGTCCACTCCACCCTCGGTCATGGGGTATTAAAGATGCAGATCAGGAACATAAAGATTGATAACTACATTGGACACTAGACACTCCATACTTCTAACCCATAATGATGTCCAAGGTTGAATTAACCCACCACAGGATCCTCCGATGGGCCCGGTGTGATGTGATAAAAGGGCCAACGTAAAACAGGGCCCCGTGAGGGCCGGCAGTGGACAACTCCATCTGAAGTTACCAGTAGACATGACCTTGTTGTGTACATCCGGAGTGTAGACTCTTAGCATAATTTCCTCTTGGGGGGGACGGGACCAAAGGTGTCCCAGTCCAATAATCCTCATATCTCTTTACCAGGCAATTGCAGGAGGCTCCACTTTGTGCTTCAAAAATTTTCAAAAAAGTCCATTATCGTCCTCAACACAAATGATAAGAGTTCATGTCGATTTTTAGGAGCCGGATGTAATTATTTTGCTCTGTCGGGGGTCGACCTGCTCCAGAGACATAAACCAAATGGTCCAGCGTATTCCCATAGCAATAATCTGTCTAATGGTAGAAGGAACCAAACCAGTGAGAACCAGTGAGAAGAGAAGAATATCAGGTTACGGCTGCCCATAGACTGAGGGTGGGGGGGAGATATTAAGACAAAAAGCCCTTGGGCCCGGGCTACACCTCAACTTTTTGTAGGGCTACTGATTGATTTTAACTCTTGAGTGACAGCTGCAGTCCACAAGATTACATGCAACTCAATGTATTCATGTGGACGGCAGCTGTAGCTCAAGAGTTAAAAACAATCAGTAGCCCTACAAAAAGTGTAGCCCGGGCCTTAAAGGGACAAGCTGTGATTTTCTGATGTGAAAGACATGGGGGAGCATGGACCACCTCTACTTTCCAGAATGGAGGGACTGCGGCAATCCACGTAGTAATATCAATTATTGGAAAACTAGTGTAAAACCCCTTTAAAGACCATTTCAGGGAACCCTGGGGGCACAACTAGAAGGAGCTGGGCCCCTATAGGAAACTTTTAAGTGCCACAAGAATATGCTGGAATAATGGTACCATGGACATGGGGGGCATCAAACCCCAGACCAGACCCCTAAATTATTTCAGACCCCAGACCAGATCCCTAAAAATGAATACAGTCTCCCGAGACCAGACCCCCAAAAAAATTATTATTACAGACCCCAGACCAGACCTAAAAATTTTTATTTAGACCCCAAACCAAAAACCTCTACATACTTAATGCTCCTCAATCCATGCTTTTCTTTACTTCAGGGTGTCGGCTATTCACAGGATAGGAGATAATTTTCTGTTCGCTGGGGGCCCCACCGATCGCAAGAAAGTCCCAAACCCCCAGAATCCCATAGACCACTTCTCCATTCAATGTCCTCCTCACCGTGGCAGAGCAGTAAGGAGGAGTAGAGGTGGGTGGTCCCAGTGATCAGAAAACTATCACCTATCCAGTACCGTAGCTAGCAGGGGACTCAGGGGGGCCGTGACCCCGGGCCTACTGAAATGGTGGTGTGTCCCGGTTTCAACTGTATCTGCATCCTCAGGACGCAGATACAGTTTAATCCAATGCTGGAGAAGGGAGATGACGGCTCCTTGCTCCAGCATTCACTGTGTAATTCCAGCTCCAGCTGTGAGCGGCTCGACGCAGACAGGCGCAATGTAGTGACGTAATCGTGCCTGTCTGCGCAAAGCCACAGACTGCACAGAGAGGAGGAGCAGAGGGCTCTCCTCCACTCGTCGTGGGAATGGGGATAGGTAAATATCTTTTCTTTTAGGCACTATGGGTTATTATTCTGTGTGGTGGCAGCTAAGGGGGAATTATACTGGGCATGGGGCCGCAATAGGGAAGTATACTGTATGGGGCAGCTTTGGGGGCATTATACTGTATGGAGCAGCTATGGGGGCATTATACTGTATGAGAGCAGCTATGGAGGCATTATAATGTATGGGGCAGCTATGACCAGTGGTGGATTAAGTAGACCATTAGGCCCTGGGCTGTTACCCAAACTTAGGCCCCCTTCCGCACCGCTGCCCTGCTGCGCCGTAACTATTTTTAACACTACCTTTTAAGGCAAGCATTAACAAATGGGTGTTACGATTCCCCCTGGACTGCAGAAAGACTTTTTGTCTTATAGGTTATATTCTTATTATAGGATTTCCTATAATAAACATGTCAGGACAGGTGACAGATTCTCTATAAATCTTGTGACTCACAGGTGACGACGTCTCAGATTCTAGTAGTTTTTTTTCCTCTTTTCTTCTCCATCCGGTCCAGAGTTAATTTCTCTCGGCCATGACTGATTTCTGCAGAATTTGCCTCTCAGATGTCTTCGGCTCCTCACTTTTCCAACATTTCCACACCTATAAACAAAAATAAAATTATCATGGTACCACATACTGTACCCCTAAAAATAATAGCACCAAACACTGCGCCCCTGAATATAATAATACCATACACTGTAAAACACCACATATACACAGCTCCCTGTACATAGTGCCACACACAGCCCCCTGTACATAGTGCCACACACAGCCCCCCTGTAGATATTACACATCCCCCCTATAGCTAGCACCACACACATCCCCCCTTAGAGAGCGCCATACAGCCCCCTGTAGAGAGCGCCACACAACCGCTCAATGGGTTTGGGCCCACTCAGATGTGTTTTGCCCCCTGTGATAAACCCCTAGCTACGCCTCCGCACCTATCCAATATGGACATATTAATGATGTTCAATGACGGGCATTACGTTTATGGGGCAGATTCCAGCAATAATATTACAATAGGGAATTTTCTTCTTACGCAATTCACATATACAGAATATTGCTCAAAAGATGGAACTTTATTTTTCGAATCTGGGTAAAGATATGAACATAAGACTTGTAATAATCTTATCATTCTAATCTGTTTCCTAATGTATGAATTTACTTGTACTGTGTAATCCTCGTCTCCCCCCCCTCCTCCCCATCCACTCTTCCTCCAGCAGTTTTACCACTAACTGGAGCAACATTAATCTGGTCAGCACCCGGCCATCTGCCACAGCTGTGCCCACATATATATCAGCACGTACAGAAAACTGCACAGTCCTACAGTAATATCAGCGTCCATGTGCGGAAATACCTGAAGTACTAGAAAAATAAAAATATTCTTCTACTAATACATAATACTAATAATATTATAACTTATTATCTCAGGAGCACTAGAAACTATGGCTATATGTATTATTAGAATCCAGTCACATAGGAAATATTTCCTACCCATTCAAATACATATTATTATGCATAGGGGGCAGTATTATAGTAGTTATATTCTTGTATATAGGAGGCAGTATTATAGTAGTTATATTATTGTATATAGGGACAGTATTATAGTAGTTATATTCTTGTATATAGGGGGCAGTATTATAGTAGTTATATTCTTGTATATAGGGGCAGTATTATAGTAGTTATATTCTTGTATATAGGGGGCAGTATTATAGTAGTTATATTCTTGTATATAGAGGCAGTATTATAGTAGTTATATTCTTGTATATAGGGGCAGTATTATAGTAGTTATATTCTTGTATATAGGGGCAGTATTATAGTAGTTATATTCTTGTATATAGGGGGCAGTATTATAGTAGTTATATTCTTGTATATAGGGGCAGTATTATAGTAGTTATATTCTTGTATATAGGGGGCAGTATTATAGTAGTTATATTCTTGTATATAGAGGCAGTATTATAGTAGTTATATTCTTGTATATAGGGGCAGTATTATAGTAGTTATATTCTTGTATATAGGGGCAGTGTTATAGTAGTGATATTCTTGTATATAGGAGCAGTATTATAGTAGTTATATTCTTGTATATAGGGGCAGTATTATAGTAGTTATATTCTTGTATATAGGGAGCAGTATTATAGTAGTTATATTCTTGTATATAGGAGCAGTATTATAGTAGTTATATTCTTGTATATAGGAGCAGTATTATAGTAGTTATATTCTTATATATAGGAGGCAGTATTATAGTAGTTATATTCTTGTATATAGGAGCAGTATTATAGTAGTTATATTCTTGTATATAGGGGCAGTATTATAGTAGTTATGTTCTTGTATATAGGAGCAGTATTATAGTAGTTATATTCTTGTATATAGGGGCAGTATTATAGTAGTTATATTCTTGTATATAGGAGCAGTATTATAGTAGTTATATTCTTATATATAGGAGGCAGTATTATAGTAGTTATATTCTTGTATATAGGAGCAGTATTATAGTAGTTATATTCTTGTATATAGGGGCAGTATTATAGTAGTTATATTCTTGTATATAGGGGCAGTATTATAGTAGTTATATTCTTGTATATAGGAGCAGTATTATAGTAGTTATATTCTTGTATATAGGGGCAGTATTATAGTAGTTATATTCTTGTATATAGGGGCAATATTATAGTAGTTATATTCTTGTATATAGGGAGCAGTATTATAGTAGTTATATTCTTGTATATAGAGGCAGTATTATAGTAGTTATATTCTTGTATATAGGGAGCAGTATTACAGTAGTTATATTCTTGTATATAGGGGCAGTATTATAGTAGTTATATTCTTGTATATAGGAGCAGTATTATAGTAGTTATAGTCTTGTATATAGGGAGCAGTATTATGGTAGTTATATTCTTGTATATAGAAGCAGTATTATAGTAGTTATATTCTTGTATATAGGGAGCAGTATTACAGTAGTTATATTCTTGTATATAGGGGCAGTATTATAGTAGTTATATTCTTGTATATAGGGGCAGTATTATAGTAGTTATATTCTTGTATATAGGGCAGTATTATAGTAGTTATATTCTTGTATATAGGGGCAGTATTATAGTAGTTATATTCTTGTATATAGGAGCAGTATTATAGTAGTTATATTCTAGTATATAGGGGCAGTATTATAGTAGTTATATTCTGGTATATAGCGGGCAGTATTATAGTAGTTATATTCTTGTATATAGGGGGCAGTATTATAGTAGTTATATTCTTGTATATATAGGGGCAGTATTATAGTAGTTATATTCTTGTATATAGGGGCAGTATTATAGTAGTTATATTCTTGTATATAGGAGCAGTATTATAGTAGTTATATTCTTGTATATAGGGGGCAGTATTATAGTATTTATATTCTTGTATATAGGGGGCAGTATTATAGTGGTTATATTCTTGTATATAGGGGCAGTATTATAGTAGTTATATTCTTGTATATAGGGGCAGTATTATAGTAGTTATATTCTTGTATATAGGGGCAGTATTAATAATAATAATAATAATCTTTATTTATATAGCGCCAACATATTACGCAGCACTTTACAAATTAGAGGGAACATGAAAACAATATCAGACATTACATAGTGACAAAGTTCATTTACAATTCAAACCTGGGGAGTGAGGACCCTGCTCGCAAGAGCTTACAATCTATGAGGACATAAGGGAGACACAAAGTGTAATAGTGTTTGTTCTGTACAATGGTCCGGCCATTTTTATACACATGCGGTGGTGACATAAAGCTGCATGAGCCGATCACCAGCCAGTATCCGTGTATGACGGACATGAAGAGAAGGAGTGTGAGGGAATCTTATTCTGATGACTAATCTAAATGGAGGGCCATGAAAAGGAGTCAGATTAGGGAATTTTATAGGCCTGTCTAAATAGATGTGTTTTCAGGGCACGTTTAAAACTGTGGATATTGGGAATTAATCGGATTGTCTGGGGTAGCGCATTCCAGAGGACGGGTGCAGCACGAGAGAAATCCTGGAGACGGGAGTGGGAGGTTCGGATTATGGAGGATTTTAATCTAAGGTCGTTGGCAGAACGTAGAGCCCGAGTAGGGTGGTAGACAGAGATGAGGGAGGAGATGTAAGGAGGTGCAGCACTGTGGAGAGCTTTGTGGGTGAGAGTAATAAGTTTGAATTTTATTCGGAAGGGGATGGGCAACCAGTGCAGTGACTGGCACAGATTAGAGGCGTTGGTGTAGCGGTTGGTCATAAAGATGAGCCTGGCTGCTGCATTGAGGATAGATTGGAGAGGGGAGAGTTTAGTGAGGGGAAGACCGACTAGTAATGAGTTACAGTAGTCAAGACGAGAGTGAATCAGAGCAACAATGAGAGTTTTGGCAGTTTCCTCCGTAAGAAAAGAGCGGATTCTGGAGATGTTTTTGAGGTGAAAATGACAGGAGCGTGAAAGTGATTGTATGTGAGGAGTAAAGGAAAGATCTGAGTCAAAAATAACCCCGAGACAGCGGGCGTGCTGCTTAGGAGTTATGATAGTGCCACACACAGAGATAGAGACATCAGGTTTAGGGAGGTTAGTAGATGGTGGGAACACAAGGAGCTCAGTTTTAGAAAGATTCAGTTTCAGATAGAGAGAGGACATGATGTTAGAGACAGCGGACAGACAATCACTGGTGTTCTGTATTAGAGCAGGGGTGATGTCACGGGAAGAGGTATATAATTGGGTGTCATCAGCGTAGAGATGGTACTGGAAGCCAAATCTGCTGATGGTTTGTCCAATAGGAGCTGTGTAGAGAGAAAAGAGGAGTGGACCTAGGACTGATCCCTGAGGAACCCCGATATCAAGGGGAAGAGGAGAAGAAGTGGAACCAGCAAATGACACACTGAATGAGCGGTCAGAGAGATAGGAGGAAAACCAAGAGAGAGCCGCGTCCTGGAGGCCAATAGAGTGGAGCATGTTAAGTAGGAGTTTGTGGTCTACAGTGTCATTCTTGTATATAGGAGGCAGTATTATAGTAGTTATATTCTTGTATATAGGGGCAGTATTATAGTAGTTATATTCTTGTATGTAGGAGCAGTATTATAGTAGTTATATTCTTGTATATAGGGGCAGTATTATAGTAGTTATATTCTTGTATATAGGGGCAGTATTATAGTAGTTATATTCTTGTATATAGAGGGCAGTGTTATAGTCGTTATATTCTTGTATATAGGAGCAGTATTATAGTAGTTATATTCTTGTATATAGAGGGCAGTGTTATAGTCGTTATATTCTTGTATATAGGGGGCAGTATTATAGTAGTTATATTCTTGTATATAGGGGACAGTATTATAGTAGTTATATTCTTGAATATAGGAGCAGTATTATAGTAGTTATATTCTTGTATATAGGGGGCCGCATTATAGTAGTTATATTCTTGTATATAGGGGACAGTATTATAGTAGTTATATTCTTGTATATAGGGGGCAGTATTATAGTAGTTATATTCCTGTATATTGGAGCGGTATTATAGTAGTTATATTCTTGTATATAGGGGGCAGTATTATAGTAGTTATATTCTTGTATATAGGGGGCAGTATTATAGTAGTTATATTCTTGTATATAGCTGGCCGTATTATAGTAGTTATATTCTTGTATATAGGAGCGGTATTATAGTAGTTATATTCTTGTATATGGAGCAGTATTATAGTAGTTATATTCTTGTATATAGGGGGCAGTATTATAGTTATATTCTTGTATATAGGAGCAGTATTATAGTAGTTATATTCTTGTATATAGGGGCAGTATAATAGTAGTTATATTCTTGTATATAGGAGCAGTATTATAGTAATTATATTCTTGTATATAGGGGGCAGTATTATAGTAGTTATATTCTTGTACATAGGGGGCAGTATTATAGTAGTTATATTCTTGTATATAGGGAGCAGTATTATAGTAGTTATATTCTTGTATATAGGAGGCAGTATTATAGTAGTTATATTCTTGTATATAGGGGCAGTATTATAGTAGTTATATTCTTGTATGTAGGAGCAGTATTATAGTAGTTATATTCTTGTATATAGGGGCAGTATTATAGTAGTTATATTCTTGTATATAGGGGCAGTATTATAGTAGTTATATTCTTGTATATAGAGGGCAGTGTTATAGTCGTTATATTCTTGTATATAGGAGCAGTATTATAGTAGTTATATTCTTGTATATAGAGGGCAGTGTTATAGTCGTTATATTCTTGTATATAGGGGGCAGTATTATAGTAGTTATATTCTTGTATATAGGGGACAGTATTATAGTAGTTATATTCTTGAATATAGGAGCAGTATTATAGTAGTTATATTCTTGTATATAGGGGGCCGCATTATAGTAGTTATATTCTTGTATATAGGGGACAGTATTATAGTAGTTATATTCTTGTATATAGGGGGCAGTATTATAGTAGTTATATTCCTGTATATTGGAGCGGTATTATAGTAGTTATATTCTTGTATATAGGGGGCAGTATTATAGTAGTTATATTCTTGTATATAGGGGGCAGTATTATAGTAGTTATATTCTTGTATATAGCTGGCCGTATTATAGTAGTTATATTCTTGTATATAGGAGCGGTATTATAGTAGTTATATTCTTGTATATGGAGCAGTATTATAGTAGTTATATTCTTGTATATAGGGGGCAGTATTATAGTTATATTCTTGTATATAGGAGCAGTATTATAGTAGTTATATTCTTGTATATAGGGGCAGTATAATAGTAGTTATATTCTTGTATATAGGAGCAGTATTATAGTAATTATATTCTTGTATATAGGGGGCAGTATTATAGTAGTTATATTCTTGTACATAGGGGGCAGTATTATAGTAGTTATATTCTTGTATATAGGGAGCAGTATTATAGTAGTTATATTCTTGTATATAGGGGCAGTATTATAGTAGTTATATTCTTGCATATAGGAGCCGTATTATAGTAGTTATATTCTTGTATATAGGGGCAGTATTATAGTAGTTATATTCTTGCATATAGGAGCAGTATTATAGTAGTTATATTCTTGTATATAGGAGCAGTATTATAGTAGTTATATTCTTGAATATAGGGGTAGTATTATAGTAGTTATATTCTTGTATATAGGAGCAGTATTATAGTAGTTATATTCTTGTATATAGCTGGCAGTATTATAGTAATTATATTCTTGTATATAGGGGCAGTATTATAGCAGTTATATTCTTGTACATAGGCGGCAGTATTATAGTAGTTATATTCTTGTATATAGGGGGCAGTATTATAGTAGTTATAGTCTTGTATATAGGGGGCCGTATTATAGTAGTTATATTCTTGTATATAGGGGTAGTATTATAGTAGTTATATTCTTGTATATAGGGGCAGTATTATAGTAGTTATATTCTTGTATATAGGAGCATTATTATAGTAGTTATATTCTTGTATATAGGGGCAGTATTATAGTAGTTATATTCTTGTATATAGGGGGAAGTATTATAGTAGTTATATTCTTGTATATAGGAGCAGTATTATAGTAGTAATATTCTTGTATATAGGGGCAGTATTATAGTAGATATATTCTTGTATATAGGGAGCAGTATTATAGTAGTTATATTCTTGTATACAGGGGGCAGTATTATAGTAGTTATATTCTTGTATATAGGAGCAGTATTATAGTAGTTATATTCTTGTATATAGGGGCAGTATTATAGTAGTTATATTCTTGTATATAGGAGCAGTATTATAGTAGTTATATTCTTGTATATAGCTGGCAGTATTATAGTAGTTATATTCTTGTATATAGGGGCAGTATTATAGTAGTTATATTCTTTTATATAGGGGCAGTATTATAGTAGTTATATTCTTGTATATAGGGGAAGTATTATAGTAGTTATATTCTTGTATATAGGGGCAGTATTATAGTAGTTATATTCTTGCATATAGGAGCAGTATTATAGTAGTTATATTCTTGTATATGGGGGCAGTATTAGGGCACGTTCACACGTGGCGGAATTTCACTTAAATTCCGCTGCGGACACTCCGCAGCGTTAATCCGCAGCGGAGCCGTTTCTCCATTGACTTTCACTTTAATTTAGCAGTGTTCGTTTACACGATGCGTACAATTCCGCTGCGGAGCATAGGCTGCGGAGCGGAATGTGGTGTCCGCAGCATGCTCTGTCTGTTGCGGAGCAGTGGCGGACTGGTTGCGGACTCATTGCGGAAGTTCTCCATTCACTTCAATGGAGAATCGAAATTCCGCAATGAAGTCCGCAGATGTTATGTGTGGTGCGGAGCGTAACTTGACATTTCTTCATTCTGGCTGGACCTATGTATTTCTAGGTCTACAGCCAGACTGAGGAAGTCAATGGGGCTCCCGTAATGACGGGAGCGTTGCTAGGAGACGTCTGTAAATAGTCACTGTCCAGGGTGCTGGAAGAGTTAAGCGATCGGCAGTAACTGTTTCTGCACCCGGGACAGTGACTACCGATCTCAATATACATGTATCTGTACAAAAATATATAAGTTCATACTTACCGAGAACTCCCTGCGTTATTCTCCAGTCCGGCCTCCCAGGATGACGTTTGAGTCTAAGTGACGGCTGCAGCCAATCACAGGCCAAGCACAGGCTGCAGCGGTCACATGGACTGGCGCGTCATCCAGGGAGGTCGGGCTGGATGCCGAAAGAGGGACGCGTCACCAAGACAACGGCCGGTAAGTATGAAAATCGTTTACTTTCACTAGGGAAAGTGCTGTCCCTTCTCTCTATCCTGCACTGATAGGGAGAAGGGAAGCACTTTTCCCGCAGTCCGCAGCAGCTAGTCCGCATCAATGTACTGCACATTTTGTGCAGATCCGCAGCAGAATCTGCAACGCAGATTCTGTGCGGCATTGATGCGGACAGTTGCGGAGGAAATCCGCCACGTGTGGTCATGCCCTTATAGTAGTTATATTCTTGTATATAGGGGCAGTATTATAGTAGTTATATTCTTGTATATAGAGGGCAGTATTATAGGGAGCAGTATTATAGTAGTTATATTCTTGTATATAGGGATTTCCTCCGCAACTGTCCGCATCAATGCCGTTGCAGATTCTGCGGCGGATCTGCCCAAAATGTGCAGTAAATTGATGCGGACTAGCTGCTGCGGACTGCGGTAAAAGTGCTTCCCTTCTCTCTATCAGTGCAGGATAGAGAGAAGGGACAGCACTTTCCCTAGTGAAAGTAAACGAATTTCATACTTACCGGCCGTTGTCTTGGTGACGCGTCCCTCTTTCGTCATCCAGCCCGACCTCCCTGGATGACGCGGCAGTCCATGTGACCGCTGCAGCCTGTGCTTGGCCTGTGATTGGCTGCAGCCGTCACTTAGACTGAAACGTCATCCTGGGAAGCCGGACTGGAGACAGAAGCAGGGAGTTCTCGGTAAGTATGAACTTCTATTTTTTTGACAGGTTGCTGTATATTGGGATCGGTAGTCACTGTCCAGGGTGCAGAAACAGTTACTGCCGATCGCTTAACTCTTTCAGCACCCTGGACAGTGACTATTTACTGACGTCTCCTAGCAACGCTCCCGTAATTACGGGAGCCCCATTGACTTCCTCAGTCTGGCTGTAGACCTAGAAATACATAGGTCCAGCCAGAATGAAGAAATGTCATGTCAAAAAAGCAAGACGCATCCGCAGCACACATAACATGTGCATGACAGCTGCGGACTTCATTGCGGAACTTAGAATCTCCATTGAAGTCAATGGAGAAATTCCGCCATGAGTCCGCAACCAGTCCGCCACTGGTCCGCAACATCCATTGTATGCTGCGGACACCAAATTCCGCACCGCAGCCTATGCTCCGCAGCGGAATTTTAAGCATCGTCTAAACGAACACTTCTAAATAGAAGTGGAAGTCAATGGAGAAACGGCTCCGCTGCGGATTAACGCTGCGGAGTGTCCGCAGCGGAATTCAAGTGAAATTCCGCCACGTGTGAACCCAGCCTTATAGTAGTTATATTCTTGTGTATAGGAGGCAGTATTATAGTAGTTATATTCTTGTATATAGGGGCAGTATTATAGTAGTTATATTCTTGTATATAGGAGGCAGTATTATAGAAGTTATATTCTTGTATATAGGAGCAGTATTATAGTAGTTATATTCTTGTATATAGGGGCAGTATTATAGTAGTTATATTCTTGTATATAGTGAACAGTATTATAGTAGTTATATTCTTGTATATACGGGGCAGTATTATAGTAGTTATATTCTTGTATATAGTGAACAGTATTATAGTAGTTATATTCTTGTATATAGGGGCAGTATTATAGTAGTTATATTCTTGTATATAGGAGCAGTATTATAGTAGTTATATTCTTGTAGATAGGGGGCAGTATTATAGTAGTTATATTCTTGTATATAGGGGGCAGTATTATAGTAGTTATATTCTTGTATATAGGGGCAGTATTATAGTAGTTATATTCTTGTATATAGGAGCAGTATTATAGTAGTTATATTCTTGTACATAGGGGCAGTATTATAGTAGTTATATTCTTGTATATAGGTGGCAGTATTATAATAGTTATATTCTTGTATATAGGAGGCAGTATTATAGTAGTTATATTCTTGTATATAGGAGCAGTATTATAGTAGTTATATTCTTGTATATAGGGAGCAGTATTATAGTAGTTATATTCTTGTATATAGGGGCAGTATTATAGTAGTTATATTCTTTTATATAGGGGTAGTATTATAGTAGTTATATTCTTGTATATAGGAGCAGTATTATACTAGTTATATTCTTGTATATAGAAGGCAGTATTATGGTAGTTATATTCTTGTATATAGGGGCAGTATTATAGTAGTTATATTCTTGTATATAGGAGCAGTGTTATAGTAGTTATATTCTTGTATATATGGGCAGTGTTATAGTAGTTATATTCTTGTATATAGGGAGCAGTATTATAGTAGTTATATTCTTGTATATAGGGAGCAGTATTATAGTAGTTATATTCTTGTATATAGGGGGCAGTATTATAGTAGTTATATTCTTGTATATAGGGGCAGTATTATAGTAGTTATATTCTTGTATATAGGAGCAGTGTTATAGTAGTTATATTCTTGTATATATGGTCAGTGTTATAGTTATATTCTTGTATATAGGGGGTAGTATTATAGTAGTTATATTCTTGTATATATGGGCAGTGTTATAGCAGTTATATTCTTGTATATAGGGGTAGTATTATAGTAGTTATATTCTTGTATATAGGAGCAGTATTATAGTAGTTATATTCTTGTATATAGGGGTAGTATTATAGTAGTTATATTCTTGTATATAGGGGCAGTATTATAGTAGTTATATTCTTGTATATAGGAGCATTATTATAGTAGTTATATTCTTGTATATAGGGGCAGTATTATAGTAGTTATATTCTTGTATATAGGAGCAGTATTATAGTAGTTATATTCTTGTATATAGGGGCAGTATTATAGTAGTTATATTCTTGTATATGGGGGCAGTATTATAGTAGTTATATTCTTGTATATAGGAGCAGTATTATAGTAGTTATATTCTTGTATATAGGGGGCAGTATTAGGGCATGGCCACACGTGGCGGATTTCCTCCGCAACTGTCCGCATCAATGCCGCACAGAATCTGCGTTGCAGATTCTGCGGCGGATCTGCCCAAAATGTGCAGTAAATTGATGCGGACTAGCTGCTGCGGACTGCGGTAAAAGTGCTTCCCTTCTCTCTATCAGTGCAGGATAGAGAGAAGGGACAGCACTTTCCCTAGTGAAAGTAAACGAATTTCATACTTACCGGCCGTTGTCTTGGTGACGCGTCCCTCTTTCGTCATCCAGCCCGACCTCCCTGGATGACGCGGCAGTCCATGTGACCGCTGCAGCCTGTGCTTGGCCTGTGATTGGCTGCAGCCGTCACTTAGACTGAAACGTCATCCTGGGAAGCCGGACTGGAGACAGAAGCAGGGAGTTCTCGGTAAGTATGAACTTCTATTTTTTTGACAGGTTGCTGTATATTGGGATCGGTAGTCACTGTCCAGGGTGCAGAAACAGTTACTGCCGATCGCTTAACTCTTTCAGCACCCTGGACAGTGACTATTTACTGACGTCTCCTAGCAACGCTCCCGTAATTACGGGAGCCCCATTGACTTCCTCAGTCTGGCTGTAGACCTAGAAATACATAGGTCCAGCCAGAATGAAGAAATGTCATGTCAAAAAAGCAAGACGCATCCGCAGCACACATAACATGTGCATGACAGCTGCGGACTTCATTGCGGAACTTAGAATCTCCATTGAAGTCAATGGAGAAATTCCGCCATGAGTCCGCAACCAGTCCGCCACTGGTCCGCAACATCCATTGTATGCTGCGGACACCAAATTCCGCACCGCAGCCTATGCTCCGCAGCGGAATTTTAAGCATCGTCTAAACGAACACTTCTAAATAGAAGTGGAAGTCAATGGAGAAACGGCTCCGCTGCGGATTAACGCTGCGGAGTGTCCGCAGCGGAATTCAAGTGAAATTCCGCCACGTGTGAACCCAGCCTTATAGTAGTTATATTCTTGTGTATAGGAGGCAGTATTATAGTAGTTATATTCTTGTATATAGGGGCAGTATTATAGTAGTTATATTCTTGTATATAGGAGGCAGTATTATAGTAGTTATATTCTTGTATATAGGAGCAGTATTATAGTAGTTATATTCTTGTAGATAGGGGGCAGTATTATAGTAGTTATATTCTTGTATATAGGGGGCAGTATTATAGTAGTTATATTCTTGTATATAGGGGCAGTATTATAGTAGTTATATTCTTGTATATAGGAGCAGTATTATAGTAGTTATATTCTTGTACATAGGGGCAGTATTATAGTAGTTATATTCTTGTATATAGGTGGCAGTATTATAATAGTTATATTCTTGTATATAGGAGGCAGTATTATAGTAGTTATATTCTTGTATATAGGAGCAGTATTATAGTAGTTATATTCTTGTATATAGGGAGCAGTATTATAGTAGTTATATTCTTGTATATAGGGGCAGTATTATAGTAGTTATATTCTTTTATATAGGGGTAGTATTATAGTAGTTATATTCTTGTATATAGGAGCAGTATTATACTAGTTATATTCTTGTATATAGAAGGCAGTATTATGGTAGTTATATTCTTGTATATAGGGGCAGTATTATAGTAGTTATATTCTTGTATATAGGAGCAGTGTTATAGTAGTTATATTCTTGTATATATGGGCAGTGTTATAGTAGTTATATTCTTGTATATAGGGAGCAGTATTATAGTAGTTATATTCTTGTATATAGGGAGCAGTATTATAGTAGTTATATTCTTGTATATAGGGGGCAGTATTATAGTAGTTATATTCTTGTATATAGGGGCAGTATTATAGTAGTTATATTCTTGTATATAGGAGCAGTGTTATAGTAGTTATATTCTTGTATATATGGTCAGTGTTATAGTTATATTCTTGTATATAGGGGTAGTATTATAGTAGTTATATTCTTGTATATATGGGCAGTGTTATAGCAGTTATATTCTTGTATATAGGGGTAGTATTATAGTAGTTATATTCTTGTATATAGGAGCAGTATTATAGTAGTTATATTCTTGTATATAGGGGTAGTATTATAGTAGTTATATTCTTGTATATAGGGGCAGTATTATAGTAGTTATATTCTTGTATATAGGAGCATTATTATAGTAGTTATATTCTTGTATATAGGGGCAGTATTATAGTAGTTATATTCTTGTATATAGGAGCAGTATTATAGTAGTTATATTCTTGTATATAGGGGCAGTATTATAGTAGTTATATTCTTGTATATGGGGGCAGTATTATAGTAGTTATATTCTTGTATATAGGAGCAGTATTATAGTAGTTATATTCTTGTATATAGCTGGCAGTATTATAGTAGTTATATTCTTGTATATAGGGGAAGTATTATAGTAGTTAAATTCTTGTATATAGGGGCAGTATTATAGTAGTTATATTCTTGTATATAGGGGAAGTATTATAGTAGTTATATTGTTGTATATAGGGGCAGTATTATAGTAGTTATATTCTTGTATATAGAGGGCAGTATTATAGTAGTTATATTCTTGTATATAGGGAGCAGTATTATAGTAGTCATATTCTTGTCTATAGGAGGCAGTATTATAGTAGTTATATTCTTGTATATAGGGAGCAGTATTATAGTAGTTATATTCTTGTATATAGGGGACAGTATTATAGTAGTTATATTCTTGTATATAGAGGGCAGTATTATAGTAGTTATATTCTTGTATATAGGGGATTGTATTATAGTAGTTATATTCTTGTATATAGGAGCAGTAGTATAGTAGTTATATTCTTGTATATAGGGGCAGTATTATAGTAGTTATATTCTTGTATATAGGAGGCAGTATTATAGTAGTTATATTCTTGTATATAGGGAGCAGTATTATAGTAGTTATATTCTTGTATATAGGGGGCAGTATTATAGTAGTTATATTCTTGTATATAGGGGCAGTATTATAGTAGTTATATTCTTGTATATAGGAGCAGTGTTATAGTAGTTATATTCTCGTATATATGGGCAGTGTTTTAGTTATATTCTTGTATATAGGGGTAGTATTATAGTAGTTATATTCTTGTATATATGGGCAGTGTTATAGCAGTTATATTCTTGTATATAGGGGTAGTATTATAGTAGTTATATTCTTGTATATAGGAGCAGTATTATAGTAGTTATATTCTTGTATATAGGGGTAGTATTATAGTAGTTATATTCTTGTATATAGGGGCAGTATTATAGTATTTATATTCTTGTATATAGGGGGCAGTATTATAGTAGTTATATTCTTGTATATAGGGGCCGTATTATAGTAGTTATATTCTTGTATATAGGGGGCAGTATTATAGTAGTTATATTCTTGTATATAGGACCAGTATTATAGTAGTTATATTCTTGTATATAGGGGGCAGTATTATAGTAGTTATATTCTTGTATATATGAGCAGTATTAGGGCATGACCACACATGGCGGATTTCCTCCGCAACTGTCCGCATCGATGCCGCACAGAATCTGCGTTGCAGATTCTGCAGCGGATCTGCACAAAATGTGCAGTACATTGATGCGGACTAGCTGCTGCAGACTGCGGGAAAAGTGCTTCCCTTCTCCCTATCAGTGCAGGATAGAGAGAAGGGACAGCACTTTCCCTAGTGAAAGGAAACGATTTTCATACTTACCGGCCGTTGTCTTGGTGACGCGTCCCTCTTTCGGCATCCAGCCCGACCTCCCTGGATGACGCGCCAGTCCATGTGACCGCTGCAGCCTGTGCTTGGCCTGTGATTGGCTGCAGCCGTCACTTACACTGAAACGTCATCCTGGGAGGCCGGACTGGAGACAGACGAAGGGAGTTCTCGGTAAGTATGAACTTATATGTTTTTTTACAGATACATGTATATTGGGATCGGTAGTCACTGTCCCGGGTGCAGAAACAGTTACTGCCGATCGCTTAACTCTTTCAGCACCCTGGACAGTGACTATTTACAGACGTCTCCTAGCAACGCTCCCGTCATTACGGGAGCCCCATTGACTTCCTCAGTCTGGCTGTAGACCTAGAAATACCTAGGTCCAGCCAGAATGAAGAAATGTCAAGTTAAAAAAGCAAGACGCATCCGCAGCACACATGACATGTGCATGACAGCTGCGGACTTCATTGCGGAACTTAGAATCTCCATTGAAGTCAATGGAGAAATTCCGCCATGAGTCCGCCACTGCTCCGCAACAGACAGAGCATGCTGCGGACACCAAATTCCGCTCCGCAGCCTATGCTCCGCAGCGGAATTGTACGCATCGTGTAAACGAACACTGCTAAATTAAAGTGAAAGTCAATGGAGAAACGGCTCCGCTGCGGATTAACGCTGCGGAGTGTCCGCAGCGGAATTTAAGTGGAATTCCGCCATGTGTGAACCCGCCCTTATAGTAGTTATATTCTTGTATGTAGGAGCAGTATTATAGTAGTTATATTCTTGTATATAGGGGGCAGTATTATAGTAGTTATATTCTTGTATATAGGGGCAGTATTATAGTAGTTATGTACTTGTATATAGGGGGCAGTATTATAGTAGTTATATTCTTGTATATAGGGGCAGTATTATAGTAGTTATATTCTTGTATATAGAGGGCAGTATTATAGTAGTTATATTCTTGTATATAGGGAGCAGTATTATAGTAGTTATATTCTTATCTATAGGAGGCAGTATTATAGTAGTTATATTCTTGTATATAGGGAGCAGTATTATAGTAGTTATATTCTTGTATATAGGGGACAGTATTATAGTAGTTATATTATTGTATATAGGGGCAGTATTATAGTAGTTATATTCTTGTATATAGGGGCAGTATTATAGTAGTTATATTCTTGTATATAGGAGCAGTATTATACTAGTTATATTCTTGTATATAGGAGGCAGTATTATAGTAGTTATATTCTTGTATATAGGGAGCAGTATTATAGTAGTTATATTCTTGTATATAGGGGGCAGTATTATAGTAGTTATATTCTTGTATATAGGGGCAGTATTATAGTAGTTATATTCTTGTATATAGGAGCAGTGTTATAGTAGTTATATTCTCGTATATATGGGCAGTGTTTTAGTTATATTCTTGTATATAGGGGTAGTATTATAGTAGTTATATTCTTGTATATATGGGCAGTGTTATAGCAGTTATATTCTTGTATATAGGGGTAGTATTATAGTAGTTATATTCTTGTATATAGGAGCAGTATTATAGTAGTTATATTCTTGTATATAGGGGTAGTATTATAGTAGTTATATTCTTGTATATAGGGGCAGTATTATAGTATTTATATTGTGTATAGGGGGCAGTATTATAGTAGTTATATTCTTGTATATAGGGGCCGTATTATAGTAGTTATATTCTTGTATATAGGAGCAGTATTATAGTAGTTATATTCCTGTATATAGGGGGCCGTATTATAGTAGTTATATTCTTGTATATAGAAGCAGTATTATAGTAGTTATATTCTTGTATATAGGGGGCAGTATTATAGTAGTTATATTCTTGTATATATGACCAGTATTATAGTAGTTATATTCTTGTATGTAGGAGCAGTATTATAGTAGTTATATTCTTGTATATAGGGGGCAGTATTATAGTAGTTATATTCTTGTATATAGGGGGCAGTATTATAGTAGTTATATTCTTGTATATAGGGGGCAGTATTATAGTAGTTATATTCTTGTATATATGACCAGTATTATAGTAGTTATATTCTTGTATATAGGAGGCAGTATTATAGTAGTTATATTCTTGTATATAGGGGGCAGTATTATAGTAGTTATATTCTTGTATATAGGGGCAGTATTATAGTAGTTATATTGTTGTATATAGGGGCAGTATTATAGTAGTTATATTCCTGTATATAGGGGCAGTATTATAGTAGTTATATTCTTGAATATAGGGGCAGTATTATAGTAGTTATATTCTTGTATATAGGGGGCAGTATTATAGTAGTTATATTCTTGTATATAGGGGCAGTATTATAGTAGTTATATTCTTGTATATAGGGGCAGTATTATAGTAGTTATGTACTTGTATATAGGGGGCAGTATTATAGTAGTTATATTCTTGTATATAGTGAACAGTATTATAGTAGTTATATTCTTGTATATAGGGACAGTATTATAGTAGTTATATTCTTGTATGTAGGGGGAGTATTATAGTAGTTATATTCTTGTATATAGGGGGCAGTATTATAGTAGTTATATTATTGTATATAGTGAACAGTATTATAGTAGTTATATTCTTGTATATAGGGACAGTATTATAGTAGTTATATTCTTGTATGTAGGGGGAGTATTATAGTAGTTATATTCTTGTATATAGGGGGCAGTAGTATAGTAGTTATATTCTTGTATATAGGAGCAGTATTATAGTAGTTATATTCTTGTATATAGGGGTCAGTATTATAGTAGTTATATTCTTGTATGTAGGGGGAGTATTATAGTAGTTATATTCTTGTATATAGGGGCAGTATTATAGTAGTTATATTCTTGTATGTAGGGGGAGTATTATAGTAGTTATATTCTTGTATATAGGGGCAGTATTATAGTAGTTATGTACTTGTACATAGGGGGCAGTATTATAGTAGTTCTAATGGAGTAAAAGTCTTGTAACTGATGGCGGATCACTTTTGTGATCCAGAAAGTTTCTCAGAGCAGTTGTCCCTTGGTTTCCCCCCACTTGTTTTGGCAGCCCCTACACAGTTCATTACTCAGCAGGAGACACCATTGTACATTGCCGGAAACTTATCCCAGGGTAAAGCATTGATTCGTCCTGAGGCATGATGGGAGGGATATTCAGAAAATAATTATTACTACGATGTGTGACTTGTTTGATGTATATATCTCATCACTGGGGTTTTTATTCACAATTGGTCACTGGTTATGTTTAACCCTGTGCTGGCTATATAGGACCTTTTCATGCCCAGATCCCCCTCCCCCTCCTCCCTGTGGTGAGGAGTGGGCTTCTAGTAAATAATGAATGGTTCCTGTCACGCATGAATGGACATTTGTGGGAAAGTGCTGAGCTGGGAGAGCAGTATCTTTGTTACAGGAGGCCTATGTAGGGGGGGGGGGGATGGGAGGGGGTTTGGGGTCAGGGTGTTGGCTCAGCAGGTACTTGGCAGAAGAGCTGACAGCACAGGGAGAGGAGGACTGTTGGTTATTATTCCAGTATGATAGAAGAATCTGCAGTGTTATATAACAGATGCACCTGCAGTAAGTCACATCTATACACAGCCCCACCGGGAGCGTTATATACTGGGTAAGACATGGTACAATATATACTATGGATGGACTCACACCTTGTCTGTGGTGCAGCTCCAATTACATTGAAAATTGCTGTTGACTGAAATTTTATAGGCATATATAGTTGGTATAGGTATATGTAGTGGGTATAGGTACACGATATGGGCAAAAGTATGTGGACCCCCTGCTAATTATTGATTTCAAAGCCTCCCGTTTTATGTACAGTACAGTTTTCCCAGGCAGACCAATGTGTTTACATGGTTACAGACTACAAACAATCCCTGTGTAGTCTGATCCTTCAATCATGAGTTCCTCTGCTCCCTCTTGATAACCTACAAACAGTAGAAGAAGGGTCAGATGAAAGATAGAAAAACGGATCAGGATGCAGGATCAGACTACACAGGGTTTCTTTGTAGTCTGTTACCATGGAGACATAGATCTTTTTTTAGGAGCTGTAGACACAAATAGTGTTTGTGGCTACATTTTTAGATGAATTGGGGCATTAACAAATTGGTGGAAAACTCTACATAGAATTTGAGGTGCTTAGCAGATTATTACCTGGCCAAACATATGTGGTTTACATCTGATTATGACAACTTGAGGTTACTATAAATATGGGAGACTTGTGCTCATAACTGTACTGCTAGGAGTAGTAGTGAATATACATGGCTTGAAGCTGTGTTTGAATTTGATATTGCTGCATGGACGGTGATAAATCTGCACATTTTTTGTGTCTAGAAGTAAATATTCACACATAGGAGAGCTATACTTAATAAATGATATAATTCTGACTGTCTGCAGCCACCACTAGAGGGAGCTCACTGCATTTGGGAGCTGTATAAATCTGAAGTGAGCTCCCCCTAGTGGTGGCTCCAGGTAGCAACCATAAGAGTAATTTCAGTTCAATGCTAGGATGGCCCTTACTACAGATGTGTCTTCTGCCCCTATGGTAGGTTCACAACAGGGAAAGGGATGTTCTGAGATTAATCCTCACCAAAGAATATGCAACAAAAATCATTAACGTTGACAGCGCCACTGCATCATGTTCCTTGTTCCCCGAGGTGTTCGTTAATAATACAACAGGGGTCATTTCCTGAACATTTCAATCAATAGTCTTTGGTGTCCTCTTTACGGTCAGCCGCCCTGACCAGACAGATGACCTCTCCAGGACATAGAAGTGCTGAGCAAAGCACTGCGTCCCACCGCTGCATGGAGTATCATAGGTGGAGAGGTAAAGAGATATGATAGGTGTCATGTATGGTGGATTGTTTGTACCGTTTTCGTTATTTGTGCACTATGGGATGATATTATTTGGACTCTTTATGGTATTGTTATGCTTTTTCCACTATGCGCTATCTTGTGTGCACTGTATGGCAGTATTATTAGGGCACTTTATAGCACTGTTGTTTTCTACCCTATGGCGGCTGATTATTTGTGCACTGTATGACAGTATTATTAGGGCACTTTATAGCACTGTTGTTTTCTACCCTATGGCGGCTGATTATTTGTGTTCTGTATGGCAGTATTATTAGGGCACTTTATAGCACTGTTGTTTTCTACCCTATAGCGGCTGATTATTTGTGCACTGTATGGCAGTATTATTAGGGCACTTTACAGCACTGTTGTTTTGTACCCTATGGCGGCGGATTATTCGTGCACTGTATGGCAGTATTATTAGGGCACTTTATAGCACTGTTGTTTTCTACCCTATGGCGGCTGATTATTTGTGTTCTGTATGGCAGTATTATTAGGGCACTTTATAGCACTGTTGTTTTCTACCCTATGGCGACTGATTATTTGTGCACTGTATGGCAGTATTATTAGGGCACTTTATAGCACTGTTGTTTTGTACCCTATGGCGGCTGATTATTTGTGCACTGTATGGCAGTATTATTAGGGCACTTTACAGCACTGTTGTTTTCTACCCTATGGCGGCTGATTATTTGTGCACTGTATGGCAGTATTATTAGGGCACTTTACAGCACTGTTGTTTTCTACCCTATGGCGGCTGATTATTTGTGTTCTGTATGGCAGTATTATTAGGGCACTTTACAGCACTGTTGTTTTGTACCCTATGGCGGCTGATTATTTGTGCACTGTATGGCAGTATTATTAGGGCACTTTATAGCACTGTTGTTTTCTACCCTATGGCGGCTGATTATTTGTGCACTGTATGGCAGTATTATTAGGGCACTTTACAGCACTGTTGTTTTGTACCCTATGGCGGCTGATTATTTGTGTTCTGTATGGCAGTATTATTAGGGCACTTTACAGCACTGTTGTTTTGTACCCTATGGCGGCTGATTATTTGTGCACTGTATGGCAGTATTATTAGGGCACTTTACAGCACTGTTGTTTTCTACCCTATGGCGGCTGATTATTTGTGCACTGTATGGCATTATTATTAGGGCACTTTACAGCACTGTTGTTTTCTACCCTATGGCGGCTGATTATTTGTGTTCTGTATGGCAGTATTATTAGGGCACTTTATAGCACTGTTGTTTTCTACCCTATGGCGGCGGATTATTTGTGTTCTGTATGGCAGTATTATTAGGGCACTTTACAGCACTGTTGTTTTTGTACCCTATGGCGGCTGATTATTTGTGCACTGTATGGCAGTATTATTAGGGCACTTTATAGCACTGTTGTTTTGTACCCTATGGCGGCTGATTATTTGTGCACTGTATGGCAGTATTATTAGGGCACTTTATAGCACTGTTGTTTTCTACCCTATGGCGGCTGATTATTTGTGCACTGTATGGCAGTATTATTAGGGCACTTTATAGCACTGTTGTTTTCTACCCTATGGCGGCTGATTATTTGTGTTCTGTATGGCAGTATTATTAGGGCACTTTACAGCACTGTTGTTTTGTACCCTATGGCGGCTGATTATTTGTGCACTGTATGGCAGTATTATTAGGGCACTTTATAGCACTGTTGTTAGGTACCCTATGGCGGCGGATTATTTGTGCACTGTATTGCGCTTTTAGGTATTTACTTTATGGTACTATTATATGGACACTTTAGTATTATGTGCACGCTATATGATATATAAAAATAAGCTACAACTCACTCAAGCTCCCTCTACCAATGTTTGCCCCCAAATTACCAGCCAGAGTGTCCCTACAAATGCCAACCACATTGCCAACATCAATTGAAGAAAGCTTTCCAAGTGGTGACACTCATTTTGGGGGGTATTTTTTTAAACAAAATCAAGAATATATTCCCTTGACATGGTGCATGTGAATGCAGAGTACTTAGGCACAATATGGCACTATTAATTGGGTGGTACTACAGTCTCTTTACCCCCATTGCCCTCCTTTCAGCCAGTAGTCCTATTATGATGTAGGACCGATTACTTGACTCCACTGGGGCCACTTTATCTTGAAGCTCTGGTTCTGCATAAATGACTGGTTTACCGCCCCCCTTAATGCCAACCCTGATAATGAAAATGATTTTACACTAGATATTGTTATGATAGATTGAAGAAGTGGAGGTTCGCTTGTGCTCCGATTAACTGCAGAGAACTGAACGTCAGATTATTTCCTGCTCTTGATGAATAAAAGTCAGCCCAGTTAATAAAGAAAATGATAGACTAATGTTATTTTTGAAGAATTATTAAAAAAAGTATTCTTTAGACTGCCATCTAGTGGACAAGATGGTGAAGTGCAAAAAAAATCATCACAAACTGGAATAGACCCCCCTTAACCCCTTAGTGACCAGCCTATTTTAGTCCTTAATGAGAAAGCTATTTTTTTACGTTTTTCCATCATCTCATTCAAAGATTTATAACATTTTTATTTTTGCGTCGACATAGCTGTATAATGTCTTGTTTTTTGCGGGACAAGTTGTATTTTTTTAATAGCACCATTTATTCATTAACTATTATGATATTTTTTGGGGGGGGAATAGAAAAAAAACCAGACATTTCGCCACTCTTTTTTGCGTCCCAATTTTACACCGTTTCCCCTGTGGTATAAATAACACAATAACTTTATTCAGCGAGTCGTTACAATTTATCGAGTTTTCCAAAATTATTTGATTTTGTGTCTCCATATTTGAAGAGCCATAACTTTTTTATTTTTCCGCTGATGCAGCTGTTTGAGGGATTTTTTTTGTGTAACGACTTGTAGTTTTTACTGGTACCATTTTGGAGTAGATGCGACTTTTTGCTAATTTTTATCACATTTTCTTTAAGGCAGGATGTACAGAAAACAGCAATTCTCGCATTGTTTTTTATTTTATTGTTTACGGTGTTCGCCGAGCGGGTTAAATAACATAAAAGCTTTATAGTTTGGGTCATTATGGACGCGGCGATACCAAATATGTGTAACTTTTTTACTTTTTTTTTTTTTATAATAATGCATTTTGTAGGGGGCAAAAGTGGGTTTTTCATTTTTTTTTTTACTTTGAATTTGTATTTATTTATTATTAACTTTATTAAACTTTTTTTTACTTTTTTACTAGTCCCACTAGGGGACTTCACTATGCGATCACCTGATCGCTTTTATAATACACTGCAGTACTTTTGTATTGCGGTGTATTCAGTGGCGGATTATCATTATGGCGGTTCGTGCGGCTGCCCGGGGCACAAGGCTCCCAGGGGGCCCATAGCCACCCGAACCCCATCATGCCCAGTGGCGTCGCTAGCACCGGAGGGAGCCCCGGTGCCAGGACTGTGAGGGCAGCTTCGTTCCTACTTAGCATCCGTGGTCTATGCTGCTTTAGAAGCTCCCCCTCCAGCCTCCTTCCCTGCTCTAAACATCTCTCCTCCTGCTGCTAGCTGTCGGGACATGGGGGAGAGTAGACTGTCGGCGGGCTCTGTGTCGGGCTGTGAGCAGGAGAAGAGCTGCAGTGAAGACTCACAAATATCCTACATAAAAGGTAAGTGCATGTGTGTTTACAATGTGTACTTTATATGTGTATAATGTGCATACTCATGTGTGTCTGTGATGTGTATAATGTGTGTGTGTGTGTGTGTGTATATAATGTGTATGTATATATATATATATATATATATATATATATATATTTCTGCAGCAATTCCGCAGAAACTAGCAGAATTTTTGCTGCAGAAAATGGTGCGTATTTTGCTGCGTTTTTCTCAATGTTGGGAGATGGTGACGTCTCCTCTGAAAAAACGCAGCAATTCTGTCCACTTTCCGCAGCAGGAATTGACATGCTGCAGTACCAGAAATACGCACCACAGGAAAAAATGTCTGGTCGGAAATTTTACGCAGCGTCTGGATGAGATTTGGTAAATTTCACTCACTTTGCTGCTACCGTATTCTGCGTATTTTCCGGGCGGAAAATACGCAGCAATTCCGTTAAGTGAGGACAAGCCCTAATACAGTAGCAGCAGAGTAGATTAGATGTGAACCATTCTCTTCCACACGCAGCGTAAATGATAAGTGGGAAATAAAAAGCTGCGGTGCGGTTTTTTATTCCGCAGCATGTCAATTGTATTTGCGTAAACGCTGCTCATTTGTTTATGGTTTTCCCCATTTAATTCAATGGGGAGGTAAAATCTGCAACAAATAACAGATGTTATGTAAAAACGCAATTTAGAAAAAATAAAAATCTTATACTTGCCCAGAATTCTGTTTCTTGGTCCAGGCCGGCCTCCTGGGATGACGTTTCACCCCATGTGACCGCTGCAGCCAATCACAGGCCAATCACAGGCTGCAGCAGCCATATGGGATAAAATGTCATCCCAGGGCTGCACTGTAGCGACGCTGTGTAGCACTATATACAGGGAGAGGGGGCTGTGTAGTGCTATATACAGGGGGAGGAGGGCTGTGTAGAACTATATACAAGGGGGGGAGCGCTGTGTGGCCCTATATGCAAGGGGGAGCGCTGTGTGGCACTATATATAAGGAAGGGAGTGCTGTGTGGCACTATATACAAGGGGGGAGTGCTGTGTGGCACTATATACAAGGGGGGAGTGCTGTGTGGCACTATATACAAGGGGGGGAGCGCTGTGTGGCACTATATATAAGGAAGGGAGTGCTGTGTGGCACTATATACAAGGGGGGGAGCGCTGTGTGGCACTATATATAAGGAAGGGAGTGCTGTGTGGCACTATATACAAGGGGGGAGCGCTGTGTGGCACTATATACAAGGGGGGAGCGCTGTGTGGCACTATATACAAGGGGGGAGCGCTGTGTGGCACTATATACAAGGGGGGAGCGCTGTGTGGCACTATATACAAGGGGGGGCTGTATAGCGCTATTCACTGCTGAACCAGAAACACTTGTGTAAATGGAGTAAAAGGCCTTGAGGAAGCGTGTATGCACGTGAAACGGCCGTAAGCTAATTCCACATCCTGACCGAGATCCAGAAATAAAGAAGTTTGTTGAATATCCGGTGAGTGCCTCGATAATTTCTACTTGTTCTATATATAAGGGGGAGTGCTGTGTGATGCTATCTATAGGGGGCTGTGTGATGCTATCTATAGGGGGCTGTGTGATGCTATCTATAGGGGGCTGTGTGATGCTATCTATAGGGGGCTGTGTGATGCTATCTATAGGGGGCTGTGTGATGCTATCTATAGGGGGCTGTGTGATGCTATCTACAGGGGGTGTGTGTGTGGCTCTATCTACAGGGGGTGTGTGTGTGGCGCTATCTACAGGGGGTGTGTGTGTGGCTCTATCTACAGGGGTGTGTGTGGCTCTAGCTACATGGGGGGTTGGCGCTGTGTCCCTGCACAGTGTGATACTGTCAGTATGTAGGGACACATCCCTGTGGAAGGGGAATCGTAACACCCATTTGTTAATGCTTGTGCAAAAAGGTAGTGTTAGCAATAGTTACAGCGCGGCAGGGTGGCTGTGGAGAAGGGGGGCCCAAATTTGGGTAACAGCCCAGGGCCCATGGTCTTCTTAATCCGCCACTGGGTGTATTACTGCTTGTCTGTGTAAAACGGACAGGCATATGCTAGGCCATGCCTCTGGCATGTCCTAGCAGGCATTAACTAGAGTCAGACCTGGGGTCTTTATTAGGCCCCCGGCTGCCATAGAAATGCCAGCACCCTGCGATTGCATTGCAGGGTGCCGGTGGGGTTTGAGAGGGATGCACCTCCCTCCAAAACCACTCCGATGCAACGTCCGCTATTGAGCGTCGTATCTGAGGGGTTAAACATGCAGGATCGATACTGATATCGATCTCGCCCGGCGGTGTTTGTTTATTCCGATATAGTGCCATAAAAAGGCCACTGCATCGGAATAAAGCCCGTTCGTGGCAGCCGTAGAAACACCTATGGGCAGTCACTAACAGGTTAAATGAGGACATACTCTTATAGCGGTGAGGTAGTAGATGCATTTACACCCACCACAAGCTTCCCGTAGTAATGATTATTATATACCCCAAATCTCACTGAGACCTCTCGGCCAATCAGAGGCACAGAAAGGGCCTTTGACATGGATATATGTCACGGTCACAGGGTATGTGGACCCACTAGGCCGCTCCGCCGTAGCAGAGAGGCAGCTGGCCTAGTCACAGTCTATACAAGAGTCTATAGCAGTTCGTAACACACGGGTATCTGAACTAGTCCAGACAGTGGCTGAGGCCTCAGCACGGATGGAGGTGGGTGCAGCAGGTTGCACCAGACATGGCGAATAATAATAGACGTGGCAGAAGACACTGGACGTGGCAAACGACAGCAGGTGCAGTAGAACACAGCACGGGATACAGGTAACAGGGAACGGGTAACAACTGGAACTGGGAAACACTAAGGGACCATTTGCAAGACTGACATGGGATACACTGACAACGCTCAGGCAAGGATCAGAAGGGCAGGGCCCTTCTTATAGTCCAGGAAATCATGTGTAGTTGATAATGATGATTTCCAAATGTGCACGCGCTGGCCCTTTAAGACCGGGCACGAGCGTGTACGTGCACCATACGGGACACAGCGGACTGGAGCGGAAGTGAGCGCTGGCGTCTCCTAGGAAGGAGAGGTTAAATCTGGTCGTTACAGCAGAGTGTCCGCTGTAGTATACGGTGCCGTCACCCCGCCAAACATGTAAGGTGGTCTGCAGAAATACACGGCGGATGTTGGGGAAGGGTTAAAAGTCACAGAACCTAATAAATGGAGATAACTAAATCATCATAATGTAATGAAAAGTTCTGCCAATTACTAATATACTTTCTGTTTCAATTCCCTGCCATTTTCAGCATCTCTGCTTGCTGTCAGTAAAGAAAAACATTCTCTTTATAATATCCAGAGCAGGGGTGCAGTTACACAGGGTGCAGAGACACCCGTACATGGTGCCAGAGGGGGCCCAAAGACGCCCGTATTATACATGAGGCGGTAGGTGGGGGCCCAGTTACAGATGTTGCATTTGGTCCCTGATCCAGAGGCTGAAAACCTGTCCTGACCTGATACTTCTCACAGCTGATGGTTTGTTGCACTTGTTCCAGTCTACGCAATCCTCTGTGAGGTAAACAGACTGAACACTAGACTGATACATTTGACCTGCACTGATACATTGTAACAAACTATCAGCACTTCAAAGAAATGAGTTTAATGCATAGAGCAAAATCCTTTATATTGAATTGCAGATCAGTTCTGTGCCTCCATGGGTTAATTACGATGATAAGTTTGCGCTTATTTGGCAGGTCGGTGCAGGGCCGCATGGATCTGTATAATCTCCGGGCTGATAACGGAGTGGCTGACATCACAAATCGTCAGTCCCATGTGCAAACACGGCCGGCTGGAGTCTTCACCTCACCCAGCAGAGCCGCGTTCACATTGCGACACGTCGTCTAGTATCAGGCAGACTTTGAACCCCAATATCCAGTCCGCAGGAGATCTCCGTGTACGACGCTGCGCTCACAACATGGCCATTGAATTTGCCTCGCGGTCCATTCCCCTAGAACGGCGGCTGCAGACGGTGGCCGTGCTCCAGTGGGTTTATTCCTTCCTGGCTCTGGGTAAGAACCTGCGCTCTGTATTATAGCTTCTGTCTTAAAGGTACAGTCCACAGGTAGGTATATACTGTATACAGCAGGGGCTGATCCTATGGAAAGCGAGGTGTATGGGAGGCCCCGTTCATCGGCCGATCTGCTATTTTATGCAGAATTAAAATCCATCGTTGCCGGCAGCGCATATTCTTGTGTAATGCGGGAGATACGCTGCCGACATGATGAAAATGTATGAGGATCGGCGGAAGGAGCGCTCGTCCCTATACACAAGCGGTCATTGAAAGGAACAAACGAGCGCCGATCAACGCGCTGTCTCGTGATCGCTACTCGTTTACACGGCGCACATCGGGCTGTATTAATAGGACCATGGGGTAAGTTCACACAGGGCGGATACGCTGCGTAAAGGAGACAGCGTGTGGACCATGGCGGGCGCAGGGAGTTATGGCCGGAAAACCGCACCAAATTGTATGCTGCGGAAAACAGAAGGGGGAGGGGGAAAAAAACGGACGTGCTTATCCGTGGAACGTCCTGTAGCCCGGCCTCCTGGGATGACGTTTTATCCCATGTGACCGCTCTAGGCTGTGATTGGCTGCAGCGGTCACATGGGATGCAACGTTATCCCAGGAGACTGGTAAGTATAAGATTTTTTTTTCTGAGTTGCGATTTCTGCGATGGAATCGCAGGTTTTGCGGCGCAAAAATCGCAATATCTTCTATTTATTGCGGGTTTTACCTCCCCATTAAATGGGGAAAATCCGCAACAAAAAAACAGCGATTACGCAAATACAATTGACGAGCTGCGGAATAAAGCACCGCCCCGCAGGTCAATTTCTAAGTGTTTTTTTCCGCTAATCATTTACGCAGCGTGTGGAGGAGATGTGTATAAATGTCATCCCCTCCGCTGCTACTGTAAGGCCCTGTTCACACTCTTAACAAAAAACGGATGTAAAATACAGAGCTTTTCAAGGGAAAACCGCCCCTGATTTTCAGGCGTTTTTTGATGCGTTGTTTACGGACGTTTTTGGAACCGTTTTTCTATTGACCCAATGAAGAACGGCTCCAAATACGGCTCAAGAAGTGACATGCGCTTCTTTTTTACGTGGCTTTCTTTACACGCCGTTTTTAAAAACGGCCACATAATAAACGCCCCGTGCGAACGGAATGCCGTTTTTCCCATTAAAATCAATGGGCAGATGTTTGGAGGCGTTCAGCCCCCGTATTTTCAGACGTTTTTCGGGGCGTTTACGGCCCGAAAAACAGTCGAAAATAATCTGTGTTAAAATAACCTCATGCTGCAGATTTTCCGCAACGGCATCCGTTGCAGAGAATCCGCAGTATTTGCGCCACGTGTGAACCCAGTCTTAGCCTATCATGTGTGATACTGTGTGCTGAGCTGTATATCTAATCCTATCATGTGTGATACTGTCTGCTGAGCTGTGTATCTAATCCTATCATGTGTGATACTGTCTGCTGAGCTGTGTATCTAATCCTATCATGTGTGATACTGTGCAGAGCTGTGTATCTAATCCTATCATGTGTGATACTGTCTGCTGAGCTGTGTATCTAATCCTATCATGTGTGATACTGTCTGCTGAGCTGTGTATCTAATCCTATCATGTGTGATACTGTCTGCTGAGCTGTGTATCTAATCCTATCATGTGTGATACTGTCTGCTGAGCTGTGTATCTAATCCTATCATGTGTGATACTGTCTGCTGAGCTGTATCTAATCCTATCATGTGTGATACTGTCTGCTGAGCAGTGTATCTAATCCTATCATGTGTGATACTGTATGCTGAGCAGTGTATCTAATCCTATCATGTGTGATACTGTCTGCTGAGCCTTTGTATCTAATCCTATCATGTGTGATACTTTCTGCTGAGCTATGTATCTAATCCTATCATGTGTGATACTGTATGCTGAGCAGTGTATCTAATCCTATCATGTGTGATACTGTCTGCTGAGCCATGTATCTAATCCCATCATGTGTGATACTGTCTGCTGAGCTGCTGTATCTAATCCTATCATGTGTGATACTGTCTGCTGAGCTGTGTATCTAATCTTATCCAGTGTGATACTGTCTGCTGAGCTGTGTATCTAATCCTATCATGTGTGATACAGTCTGCTGAGCTGTATATCTAATCCTATCATGTGTGATACTGTCTACAGAGCTGTGTATCTAATCCTATCATGTGTGATACAGTCTGCTGAGCTGTATATCTAATCCTATCATGTGTGATACTGTCTACAGAGCTGTGTATCTAATCCTATCATGTGTGATACTGTCTGCTGAGCTGTATATCTAATCCTATCATGTGTGATACTGTCTGCTGAACTGTGTATCTAATCCTATCATGTGTGATACTGTCTGCTGAGCTGTGTATCTAATCCTATCATGTGTGATACTGTCTGCTGAGCTGTGTATGTAATCCTATCATGTGTAATACTGTCTGCTGAGCTGTGTATCTAATCCTATCATGTGTGATACTGTCTGCTGAGCTGTGTATCTAATCCTATCATGTGTGATACTGTCTGCTGAGCTGTGTATCTAATCCTATCATGTGTGATACTGTCTGCTGAGCTGTGTATCTAATCCTATCATGTGTGATACTGTCTGCTGAGCTGCTGTATCTAATCCTATCATGTGTGATACTGTATGCCGAGCAGTGTATCTAATCCTATCATGTGTGATACTGTCTGCTGAGCCATGTATCTAATCCCATCATGTGTGATACTGTCTGCTGAGCTGCTGTATCTAATCCTATCATGTGTGATACTGTCTGCTGAGCTGTGTATCTAATCCTATCATGTGTGATACTGTCTGCTGAGCTGTGTATCTAATCTTATCCAGTGTGATACTGTCTGCTGAGCTGTGTATCTAATCCTATCATGTGTGATACTGTCTGCTGAGCTGCTGTATCTAATCCTATCATGTGTGATACTGTCTGCTGAGCCGTGTATCTAATCCTATCATGTGTGATACTGTCTGCTGAGCTGTGTATCTAATCCTATCATGTGTGATACTGTCTGCTGAGCTGTGTATCTAATCCTATCATGTGTGATACTGTCTGCTGAGCTGTATCTCATCCTATCATGTGTGATACTGTCTGCTGAGCTGTGTATCTAATCCTATCATGTGTGATACTGTTTGCTGAGCTGTGTATCTAATCCTATCATGTGTGATACGGTCTGCTGTGCCACTGTATCTAATCCTATCATGTGTGATACTGTTTGCTGAGCTGTGTATCTAATACTATCATGTGTGATACTGTCTGCTGAGCCATGTATCTAATCCTATCATGTGTGATACTGTCTGCTGAGCTGTGTATCTAATCCTATCATGTGTGATACTGTCTGCTGAGCTGTGTATCTAATCCTATCATGTGTTATACTGTCTGCTGAGCTGTGTATCTAATCCTATCATGTGTGATACTGTCTGCTGAGACACTGTATCTAATCCTATCATGTGTGATACTATCTGCTGAGCCACTGTATCTAATCCTATCATGTGTGATACTGTCTGCTGTGCCACTGTATCTAATCCTATCATGTGTGATACTGTCTGCTGAGCTGTGTATCTAATCCTATCATGTGTGATACTGTTTGCTGAGCTGTGTATCTAATCCTATCATGTGTGATACTGTCTGCTGAGCTCTGTATCTAATCCTATCATGTGTGATACTGTCTGCTGAGCCGTGTATCTAATCCTATCATGTGTGATACTGTCTGCTGAGCTGTGTATCTAATCCTATCATGTGTGATACTGTCTGCTGAGCTGTCTATCTAATCTTATCCAGTGTGATACTGTCTGCTGAGCAGTGTATCTAATCCTATCATGTGTGGTACTGTCTGCTGAGCTGTGTATCTAATCCTATCATGTGTGATACTGTCTGCTGAGCTGTGTATCTAATCCTACCATGTGTGATACTGTCTGCTGAGCTGTGTATCTAATCCTATCATGTGTTATACTGTCTGCTGAGCTGTGTATCTAATCCTATCATGTGTGATACTGTCTGCTGAGCCACTGTATCTAATCCTATCATGTGTGATACTGTCTGCTGAGCTGTGTATCTAATCCTATCATGTGTGATACTGTCTGCTGAGCTGTATCTCATCCTATCATGTGTGATACTGTCTGCTGAGCTGTGTATCTAAGCCTATCTTGTGTGATACTGTCTGCTGAGCTGTGTATCTAATCCTATCATGTGTGATACTGTCTGCTGAGCTGTGTATCTAATCCTATCATGTGTGATACTGTCTGCTGAGCCGTGTATCTAATCCTATCATGTGTGATACTGTCTGCTGAGCTGTGTATCTAATCCTATCATGTGTGATACTGTCTGCTGAGCTGTGTATCTAATCCTATCATGTGTGATACTGTCTGCTGAGCTGTATCTCATCCTATCATGTGTGATACTGTCTGCTGAGCTGTGTATCTAATCCTATCATGTGTGATACTGTCTGCTGAGCTGTGTATCTAATCCTATCATGTGTGATACTGTCTGCTGAGCTGTGTATCTAATCCTATCATGTGTGATACGGTCTGCTGTGCCACTGTATCTAATCCTATCATGTGTGATACTGTTTGCTGAGCTGTGTATCTAATACTATCATGTGTGATACTGTCTGCTGAGCTGTGTATCTAATCCTATCATGTGTTATACTGTCTGCTGAGCTGTGTATCTAATCCTATCATGTGTGATACTGTCTGCTGAGACACTGTATCTAATCCTATCATGTGTGATACTATCTGCTGAGCCACTGTATCTAATCCTATCATGTGTGATACTGTCTGCTGTGCCACTGTATCTAATCCTATCATGTGTGATACTGTCTGCTGAGCTGTGTATCTAATCCTATCATGTGTGATACTGTTTGCTGAGCTGTGTATCTAATCCTATCATGTGTGATACTGTCTGCTGAGCTCTGTATCTAATCCTATCATGTGTGATACTGTCTGCTGAGCCGTGTATCTAATCCTATCATGTGTGATACTGTCTGCTGAGCTGTGTATCTAATCCTATCATGTGTGATACTGTCTGCTGAGCTGTCTATCTAATCTTATCCAGTGTGATACTGTCTGCTGAGCAGTGTATCTAATCCTATCATGTGTGGTACTGTCTGCTGAGCTGTGTATCTAATCCTATCATGTGTGATACTGTCTGCTGAGCTGTATCTCATCCTATCATGTGTGATACTGTCTGCTGAGCTGTGTATCTAAGCCTATCTTGTGTGATACTGTCTGCTGAGCTGTGTATCTAATCCTATCATGTGTGATACTGTCTGCTGAGCTGTGTATCTAATCCTATCATGTGTGATACTGTCTGCTGAGCTGTGTATCTAATCCTATCATGTGTGATACTGGCTGCTGAGCTGTGTATCTAATATTATCATGTGTGATACTGTCTGCTGTGCCACTGTATCTAATCCTATCATGTGTGATACTGTCTGCTGAGCCGTGTATCTAATCCTATCATGTGTGATACTGTCTGCTGAGCTGTGTATCTAATCCTATCATGTGTGATACTATCTGCTGAGCCATGTATCTAATCCTATCATGTGTGATACTGTCTGCTGAGCTGTGTATCTAATCCTATCATGTGTGATACTGTCTGCTGAGCTGTGTATCTAATCCTATCATGTGTGATACTGTTTGCTGAGCTGTGTATCTAATCCTATCATGTGTGATACTGTCTGCTGAGCTGTGTATCTAATCCTATCATGTGTGATACTGTCTGCTGAGCTGCTGTATCTAATCCTATCATGTGTGATACTGTCTGCTGAGCTGCTGTATCTAATCCTATCATGTGTGATACTGTCTGCTGAGCTGTGTATCTGATCCTATCATGTGTGATACTGTCTGCTGAGCTGTGTATCTAATCCTATCATGTGTGATACTGTCTGCTGAGCTGTGTATCTAATCCTATCATGTGTGATACTGTCTGCTGTGCCACTGTATCTAATCCTATCATGTGTGATACTGTCTGCTGAGCTGTGTATCTAATCCTATCATGTGTGATACTATCTGCTGAGCCATGTATCTAATCCTATCATGTGTGATACTGTCTGCTGAGCTGTGTATCTAATCCTATCATGTGTGATACTGTCTGCTGAGCTGTGTATCTAATCCTATCATGTGTGATACTGTTTGCTGAGCTGTGTATCTAATCCTATCATGTGTGATACTGTCTGCTGAGCTGTGTATCTAATCCTATCATGTGTGATACTGTCTGCTGAGCTGCTGTATCTAATCCTATCATGTGTGATACTGTCTGCTGAGCTGCTGTATCTAATCCTATCATGTGTGATACTGTCTGCTGAGCTGTGTATCTGATCCTATCATGTGTGATACTGTCTGCTGAGCTGTGTATCTAATCCTATCATGTGTGATACTGTCTGCTGAGCTGTATCTAATCCTATCATGTGTGATACTGTCTACTGAGCCGCTGTATCTAATCCTATCATGTGTGATACTGTCTGCTGAGCTGTGTATCTAATCCTTTAATGTGTGATACTGTCTGCTGAGCTGTGTATCTAATCCTATCATGTGTGATACTGTCTGCTGAGCTGTATCTCATCCTATCATGTGTGATACTGTCTGCTGAGCTGTGTATCTAAGCCTATCTTGTGTGATACTGTCTGCTGAGCTGTGTATCTAATCCTATCATGTGTGATACTGTCTGCTGAGCTGTGTATCTAATCCTATCATGTGTGATACTGTCTGCTGAGCTGTGTATCTAATCCTATCATGTGTGATACTGTCTGCTGAGCTGTGTATCTAATCCTATCATGTGTGATACTGTCTGCTGTGCCACTGTATCTAATCCTATCATGTGTGATACTGTCTGCTGAGCTGTGTATCTAATCCTATCATGTGTGATACTGTCTGCTGAGCTGTGTATCTAATCCTATCATGTGTGATACTGTCTGCTGTGCCACTGTATCTAATCCTATCATGTGTGATACTGTCTGCTGAGCTGTGTATCTAATCCTATCATGTGTGATACTATCTGCTGAGCCATGTATCTAATCCTATCATGTGTGATACTGTCTGCTGAGCTGTGTATCTAATCCTATCATGTGTGATACTGTCTGCTGAGCTGTGTATCTAATCCTATCATGTGTGATACTGTCTGCTGAGCTGTGTATCTAATCCTATCATGTGTGATACTGTCTGCTGAGCTGTGTATCTAATCCTATCATGTGTGATACTGTCTGCTGAGCTGTGTATCTAATCCTATCATGTGTGATACTATCTGCTGAGCCATGTATCTAATCCTATCATGTGTGATACTGTCTGCTGAGCTGTGTATCTAATCCTATCATGTGTGATACTGTCTGCTGAGCCATGTATCTAATCCTATCATGTGTGATACTGTCTGCTGAGCTGCTGTATCTAATCCTATCATGTGTGATACTATCTGCTGAGCCATGTATCTAATCCTATCATGTGTGATACTGTCTGCTGAGCTGTGTATCTAATCCTATCATGTGTGATACTGTCTGCTGAGCTGTGTATCTAATCCTATCATGTGTGATACTGTCTGCTGTGCCACTGTATCTAATCCTATCATGTGTGATACTGTCTGCTGAGCTGTGTATCTAATCCTATCATGTGTGATACTATCTGCTGAGCCATGTATCTAATCCTATCATGTGTGATACTGTCTGCTGAGCTGTGTATCTAATCCTATCATGTGTGATACTGTCTGCTGAGCTGTGTATCTAATCCTATCATGTGTGATACTGTCTGCTGAGCTGTGTATCTAATCCTATCATGTGTGATACTGTCTGCTGAGCTGTGTATCTAATCCTATCATGTGTGATACTGTCTGCTGAGCTGTGTATCTAATCCTATCATGTGTGATACTGTCTGCTGAGCCATGTATCTAATCCTATCATGTGTGATACTGTCTGCTGAGCTGCTGTATCTAATCCTATCATGTGTGATACTATCTGCTGAGCCATGTATCTAATCCTATCATGTGTGATACTGTCTGCTGAGCTGTGTATCTAATCCTATCATGTGTGATACTGTCTGCTGAGCTGTGTATCTAATCCTATCATGTGTGATACTGTCTGCTGAGCTGCTGTATCTAATCCTATCATGTGTGATACTGTCTGCTGAGCTCTGTATCTAATCCTATCATGTGTGATACTGTCTGCTGAGCTGTGTATCTAATCCTATCATGTGTAATACTGTCTGCTGAGCTGTGTATCTAATCCTATCATGTGTGATACTGTCTGCTGAGCTGTGTATCTAATCCTATCATGTGTGATACTGTCTGCTGAGCTGCTGTATCTAATCCTATCATGTGTGATACTGTCTGCTGAGCTGTATCTAATCCTATCATGTGTGATACTGTCTGCTGAGTCAGTATATCTAAGCCTATCATGTGTGATACTGTCTGCTGAGCCACTGTATCTAATCCTATCATGTGTGATACTGTCTGCTGAGTCAGTATATCTAAGCCTATCATGTGTGATACTGTCTGCTGAGCCACTGTATCTAATCCTATCATGTGTGATACTGTCTGCTGAGTCAGTATATCTAAGCCTATCATGTATGATACTGTGATGAGGATTCAGTGTATCTAAGCCTAAGTCTATACTCGGAGGATAGACTGACAAGAAAGCCTAAGGGTATGTGCACACACACTAATTACGTCCGTAATTGACGGACGTATTTCGGCCGCAAGTCCCGGACCGAACACAGTGCAGGGAGCCGGGCTCCTAGCATCATAGTTATGTAGGACGCTAGGAGTCGCTGCAGGACAACTGTCCCGTACTGTAATCATGTTTTCAGTACGGGACAGTAGTTCATCGGAGAGGCAGGGACTCCTAGCATCGTACATAAGTATGATGCTAGGAGCCCGGCTCCCTGCACTGTGTTCGGTCCGGGACTTGCGGCCGAAATACGTCCGTCAAATACGGACGTAATTAGTGTGTGTGCACATACCCTTAAAGTGATTGTCCACACGGGTTGTCACCCAGCTTTCCTAGAATCCTGAAGGTAAATCCTGCTTAGTTTTGCAGGTACCCCCCACCCCCCATTACCTCTGGTCAGCGCTCTAGGACTGGCGGCATGTTATTATACGCGTCACCAGATCTTACCGTCCCAGCAGCCAGAGAGGACAAGATGGCGGCCAGGACCCTGCGCTGAATCGGGGATTTCCCTGTTTTAATCTATTTATAATGGAGCATTTTAAGAGGGGTCCAGCTGGGGAGGGGGATGGGCACGACGTGACATTTTGTCTTCCTGCCGGAGTTTTTCCTTCATCGTCCATCCACTTTATCGGATTACTGATATAAATATATGGCGGTGGCGTCGCCTCTGCGACCTGACAGCGTCTCCTATACAAGTGACATAGGGGAGTCTGGACGAGACATCTCATAAATAATAGATCTGATAATGCGCCTGAGACTCCACACTTAAGATCTGGCTGCACCTGCGCCCAATGCGAGGGGCGCCAGGAGACCGTAACATGAAACATAATAATCCCCCTTTAAAAATAATAAACAAGCCGCGTTCTACTTTCTCACTGCTGAGTTGTTGTTGCAGTGTATCAGTGTAGTAAGAGTTCTCAACCTGCAGTCCAGGGAAGAAAAAAAGAACTGTGCTGCTGCTGTGTTTACACATAGAATTACCAACGATATATTGTAACCAACCTTCAGCTGTGTGAGCAGGACTACATCAAGGTTAACATTTATTTTAGTAAATCGATATACTGTAGCCGGTGGTTTATTTTTCTGATACAGAGCTCCAAATCTCCTGCACAGTCACAGTTAAATTATAACATTCTGACTGCCTGCGGCCACCACTAGGGGGAGCTGAGGAGCTTGCTGCATACACAGTATAAAGTATATCACTCCTCTGGTTACGCCACAGTCAGTATTGACTTTGTCAATTAAGGGGTTAAATGGCCAGATTCCGCTCCCTTATTCTGCAGAATCTCAAAGGGTCCCATGGGCCGGAGACCCATCAGGATTCAGAAAGCTGCAATAATGTCCCCTCTGTTTTAGAGGAGTCATAATGAAAGCAGCCAGGAGGGGGCAGTGTCAGTCACTGATAATACCTCTCGCTTATATAGTGATGTGTGTGGGGTGGAATTCTCTATATGGGCAGAGGGTACTGAAACTGTGCATGGGGGGCTTTGCCTGCATTAATGGAGGGCAAGCACCTAGCACTGTATGGTGGGGGGGGGCTATAACTGGCATTGCATAGGAGTGGGTGTGGTAAGCACTTTATATTAGGAGCATATGGCTGACACTATGTATGGGGGCATGTATCTGCCACTGTGGGTGATACTGTATATGGGGACATGGGGCTGGCACTTTGTATGTGGGCATGAATCTCCCACTGTCTATAGGGGACTGTGGATGATACTGTATATGGGGGCATGTGGCTGGCACTTTGTATGTGGGCATGAATCTGCCACTGTCTACAGGGGACTGTGGATGGTACTGTATATGTGGGGCATGTGGCTGGCACTTTGTATGTGGGCATGAATCTGCCACTGTCTATAGGGGACTGTGGATTATACTGTATATGGGGGCATGTGGCTGGCACTTTGTATGTGGGCATGAATCTGCCACTGTCTATAGGGGACTGTGGATGGTACTGTATATGGGGGCATGTGGCTGGCACTTTGTATGTGGGCATGAATCTGCCACTGTCTAAAGGGGACTGTGGATGATACTGTATATGGGGGCATGTGGCTGGCACTTTGTATGTGGGCATGAATCTGCCACTGTCTATAGGGGACTGTGTATGGTACTGTATATGGGGGCATGTGGCTGGCACTTTGTATGTGGGCATGAATCTGCCACTGTCTACAGGGGACTGTGGATGATACTGTATATGGGGGCATGTGGCTGGCACTTTGTATGTGGGCATGAATCTGCCACTGTCTAAAGGGGACTGTGGATGATACTGTATATGGGGGCATGTGGCTGGCACTTTGTATGTGGGCATGAATCTGCCACTGTCTATAGGGGACTGTGTATGGTACTGTATATGGGGGCATGTGGCTGGCACTTTGTATGTGGGCATGAATCTGCCACTGTCTATAGGGGACTGTGGATGATACGCATATGGGGGCATGTGGCTGGCACTTTGTATGTGGGCATGAATCTGCCATGGTCTATAGGGGACTGTGGATGATACTGATACTGTATATGGGGGCATGTAGCTGGCACTTTGTATGTGGGCATGAATCTGCCACGGTCTATAGGGGACTGTGGATGATACTGTATATGGGGGCATGTGGCTGGCACTTTGTATGTGGGCATGAATCTGCCACTGTCTATAGGGGACTGTGGATGATACTGTATATGGGGGGCACTTATAGGGAATGTGTCTGCACTGCATGCGGTCTGTGGTTCACACTGTGAATTAGGCTGAGGCAAGCTCTGCGTGATGGGAGCATGTGACTGGCACTATATATGGGGATATTGTGATTGTCAATTTGTGGGGGCCATGTGGATGGCAATGTTTATGTGGGGGCCATGTAGCCCTGTGGCCGGCACTTTGTGGAGGGATTGGGGTTCTCTCTTTATGAAGGTCTGTAGCGGGCTCTGTGTCCTGCAGACTCCAGGCTGTACAGCGCTTGTGTTTCGGTGACACTCTGCAGTAGCATTTACAGTGATTTTGGGTCTGTCTTAGAGGAAGGTTTTATCCACTTTTAACGGAAAAAAAAAAAAAGCACTTCAGGATAGAAACGTGTCATTTTTAGTATTCAAAGTATTCAATAAATAAATATCAAAGGGAAGGAAGAGGAAATACTTTATCCCGCAAAATAAATATGAAATACGCCCCGCGGCCGGGATGACGGGTAACACAATATTGCACCTTCCTGTTATATACAGGCCTCTCCCCCGAGTACAGACATAATCACAATTGGGACTATATATATATATTAACGAGACAGAACCGGACGTACAGGAATATCGTAAAGAAACGCCGAGGAATAGAAAACCTTATAGCACAAATCTCCTCGTTCCTCCCACGTGAAGCGTTTGTCAAAGATGATCCGAGAACGAGCGGCGTTTCCAGAGTCTCAGGCGCAATAATCTGACCGTGAAAAAAGATGAGACTTGGTATAAAAATCTCATATAAATCCATATAACGGATCTGGTGACGCAGATGGAGGAGGAAGGAATAACCACTCACTTATTCTCCTTCACCTTCCTGGTTTGGGGCAGTTTTGAACTTTCACATCAAGAGCAGACGATTCTTCCTTTTTATTATAACCAGTTTTCCTTTTGGGAAGAGGTTCAGGTTTTTCTACCGAGGGGTAAGAAGTGTCCATTGCGGACTAACCAAGTGCGGTGTCAACCCTGTCCTCTCCCGAGTCCGGTGCATCCGTATGGTAAGGCTGCTTGTGTTCCCTGCTATCAGCCATTTCAGGCTGGTGAGAGGCCATGACTGTGGTGATCTTCAATTAGATGAGTGACAGGGAGCCCAAAAATCTTCCTGCCCCCATAATCACTACTTTATGTCACATATACCCAGTGCATTATAAGCTGCTGGACTATTATAAGCTGCTGGACTATTATAAGCTGCTGGACTATTATAAACTGCTGGACTATTATAAACTGCTGGACTATTATAAACTGCTGGACTATTATAAGCTGCTGGACTATTATAAGATGCTGCACTATTATAAACTGCTGGACTATTATAAGCTTCTGCACTATTATAAACTGCTGGACTATTATAAACTGCTGGACTATTATAAGCTGCTGGACTATTATAAGCTGCTGGACTATTACAAACTGCTGGACTATTATGAGCTGCTGCACTATTATAAGCTGCTGGACTATTATAAACTGCTGGACTATTATAAGCTGCCGGACTATTATAAACTGCTGGACTATTATAAACTGCTGGACTATTATAAACTGCTGGACTATTATAAGCTGCTGGACTATTATAAACTGCTGGACTATTATAAGCTGCTGGACTATTATAAGCTGCTGGACTATTATAAGCTGCTGGACTATTATAAACTGCGGGACTATTATAAGCTGCTGCACTATTATAAGATGCTGGAGTATTATAAGCTGCTGGACTATTATAAACTGCTGGACTATTATAAGCTGCTGGACTATTATAAGCTGCTGTACTATTATAAACTGCTGGACTATTATAAGCTGCTGGACTATTATAAGCTGCTGCACTATTATAAACTGCTGGACTATTATAAACTGCTGGACTATTATAAGCTGCTGGACTATTATAAACTGCTGGACTATTATAAGCTGCTGGACTATTATAAACTGCTGCACTATTATAAGCTGCTGGACTATTATAAGCTGCTGGACTATTATAAGCTGCTGCACTATTATAAACTGCTGCACTATTATAAGCTGCTGGACTATTATAAGCTGCTGGACTATTATAAACTGCTGGACTATTATAAGCTGTTGGACTATTATAAACTCCTGGACTATTATAAACTGCTGGACTATTATAAACTGCTGGACTATTATAAACTGCTGCACTATTATAAGCTGCTGGACTATTATAAACTGCTGGACTATTATAAGCTGCTGTACTATTATAAACTACTGCACTATTATAAACTGCTGGACTATTATAAGCTGCTGGACTATTATAAACTGCTGGACTATTATAAGCTGCTGGACTATTATAAGCTGCTGTACTATTATAAACTGCTGGACTATTATAAGCTGCTGGACTATTATAAGCTGCTGGACTATTATAAGCTGCTGCACTATTATAAGCTGCTGGACTATTATAAGCTGCTGGACTATTATAAGCTGCTGGAGTATTATAAACTGCTGGACTATTATAAACTGCTGGACTATTATAAACTGCTGGACTATTATAAGCTGCTGGACTATTATAAACTGCTGGACTATTATAAGCTGCTGGACTATTATAAGCTGCTGGACTATTATAAACTGCTGGACTATTATAAGCTGCTGGACTATTATAAACTGCTGGACTATTATAAGCTGCTGGACTATTATAAACTGCGGGACTATTATAAGCTGCTGCACTATTATAAGATGCTGGAGTATTATAAGCTGCTGGACTATTATAAACTGCTGGACTATTATAAGCTGCTGGACTATTATAAGCTGCTGTACTATTATAAACTGCTGGACTATTATAAGCTGCTGGACTATTATAAGCTGCTGCACTATTATAAACTGCTGGACTATTATAAACTGCTGGACTATTATAAGCTGCTGGACTATTATAAACTGCTGGACTATTATAAGCTGCTGGACTATTATAAGCTGCTGTACTATTATAAACTGCTGGACTATTATAAGCTGCTGGACTATTATAAGCTGCTGGACTATTATAAGCTGCTGCACTATTATAAGCTGCTGGACTATTATAAGCTGCTGGACTATTATAAGCTGCTGGAGTATTATAAACTGCTGGACTATTATAAACTGCTGGACTATTATAAGCTGCTGGACTATTATAAACTGCTGGACTATTATAAGCTGCTGGACTATTATAAACTGCTGGACTATTATAAACTGCTGGACTATTATAAGCTGCTGGACTATTATAAACTGCGGGACTATTATAAGCTGCTGCACTATTATAAGATGCTGGACTATTATAAGCTGCTGGACTATTATAAGCTGCTGGACTATTATAAGCTGCTGGACTATTATAAGCTGCTGGACTATTATAAGATGCTGGACTATTATAAGCTGCTGGACTATTATAAGATGCTGGACTATTATAAGCTGCCGGACTATTATAAACTGCCGGACTATTATAAACTGCTGGAGTATTATAACCTGCTGGACTATTATAAGATGCTGGACTATTATAAGCTGCTGGACTATTATAAGATGCTGGACTATTATAAGCTGCTGGACTATTATAAGATGCTGGACTATTATAAGCTGCCGGACTATTATAAACTGCCGGACTATTATAAACTGCAGGACTATTATAAGATGCTGCACTATTATAAGCTGCCGGACTATTATAAACTGCCGGACTATTATAAACTGCAGGACTATTATAAACTGCTGAACTATTATAAGCTGCTGCACTATTATAAGCTGCTGCACTATTATAAGCTGCTGCACTATTATAAACTGCTGGACTATTATAAACTGCTGGACTATTATAAGCTGCTGGACTATTATAAACTGCTGCACTATTATAAGCTGCTGCACTATTATAAGCTGCTGGACTATTATAAACTGCTGCACTATTATAAGCTGCTGCACTATTATAAGCTGCTGGACTATTATAAGCTGCTGGACTATTATAAACTGCTGGACTATTATAAGAAGCTGGACTATTATAAGATGCTGGACTATTATAAACTGCTGGACTATTATAAGCTGCTGGACTATTATAAGATGCTGGACTATTATAAACTGCTGGACTATTATAAGCTGCTGGACTATTATAAACTGCTGCACTATTATAAGCTGCTGCACTATTATAAGCTGCTGGACTATTATAAACTGCTGCACTATTATAAGCTGCTGGACTATTATAAACTGCTGCACTATTATAAGCTGCTGGACTATTATAAACTGCTGGACTATTATAAGCTGCTGGACTATTATAAACTGCTGGACTATTATAAGCTGCTGGACTATTATAAACTGCTGCACTATTATAAGCTGCTGGACTATTATAAACTGCTGGACTATTATAAGCTGCTGGACTATTATAAACTGCTGCACTATTATAAGCTGCTGGACTATTATAAACTGCTGGACTATTATAAACTGCTGGACTATTATAAGCTGCTGGACTATTATAAACTGCAGGACTATTATAAACTGCTGGACTATTATAAGCTGCTGCACTATTATAAACTGCTGGACTATTATAAGCTGCTGGACTATTATAAGATGCTGGACTATTATAAACTGCTGGACTATTATAAACTGCTGCACTATTATAAGCTGCTGCACTATTATAAGCTGCTGGACTATTATAAACTGCTGCACTATTATAAGCTGCTGGACTATTATAAACTGCTGCACTATTATAAGCTGCTGGACTATTATAAACTGCTGGACTATTATAAGCTGCTGGACTATTATAAACTGCTGGACTATTATAAGCTGCTGGACTATTATAAACTGCTGCACTATTATAAGCTGCTGGACTATTATAAACTGCTGGACTATTATAAGCTGCTGGACTATTATAAACTGCTGGACTATTATAAGCTGCTGGACTATTATAAACTGCTGCACTATTATAAGCTGCTGGACTATTATAAGCTGCTGGACTATTATAAACTGCAGGACTATTATAAACTGCTGGACTATTATAAACTGCTGGACTATTATAAACTGCTGCACTATTATAAGCTGCCGGACTATTATAAGATGCTGGACTATTATAAGCTGCTGGACTATTATAAGCTGCTGGACTATTATAAGCTGCTGCACTATTATAAGCTGCTGGACTATTATAAACTGCTGGACTATTATAAACTGCCGCACTATTATAAGCTGCCGGACTATTATAAGCTGCCGGACTATTATAAGCTGCTGGACTATTATAAACTGCTGCACTATTATAAGCTGCTGGACTATTATAAGATGCTGGACTATTATAAGCTGCTGGACTATTATAAGCTGCTGCACTATTATAAACTGCTGGACTATTATAAGCTGCTGGACTATTATAAACTGCTGGACTATTATAAACTGCCGCACTATTATAAGCTGCCGGACTATTATAAGCTGCCGGACTATTATAAACTGCTGCACTATTATAAGCTGCTGGACTATAATAAACTGCTGGACTATTATAAGCTGCTGGACTATTATAAACTGCTGGACTATTATAAACTGCTGGACTGTTATAAGCTGCTGGACTATTATAAGCTTCTGGACTATTATAAACTGCTGGACTATTATAAACTGCTGGACTGTTATAAGCTGCTGGACTATTATAAGCTGCTGCACTATTATAAACTGCTGGACTATTATAAACTGCTGGACTGTTATAAACTGCTGGACTATTATAAACTACTGCACTATTATAAACTGCTGGACTATTATAAGCTGCTGGACTATTATAAACTGCTGGACTATTATAAGCTGCTGGACTATTATAAGCTGCTGCACTATTATAAACTGCTGGACCATTATAAACTGCTGGACTATTATAAGCTGCTGGACTATTATAAGATGCTGCAATATTATAAGCTGCTGCACTATTATAAACTGCTGCACTATTATAAGCTGCTGGACTATTATAAACTACTGCACTATTATAAACTGCTGGACTATTATAAGCTGCTGGACTATTATAAACTACTGCACTATTATAAACTGCTGGACTATTATAAGCTGCTGGACTATTATAAACTGCTGGACTATTATAAGCTGCTGCACTATTATAAACTGCTGGACTATTATAAACTGCTGGACTATTATAAGCTGCTGGACTATTATAAGATGCTGCAATATTATAAGCTGCTGCACTATTATAAACTGCTGCACTATTATAAACTGCTGGACTATTATAAACTGCTGCACTATTATAAACTGCTGCACTATTATAAGCTGCTGCACTATTATAAACTGCTGGACTATTATAAACTGCTGGACTATTATAAGCTGCTGGACTATTATAAGCTGCTGGACTATTATAAACTGCTGCACTATTATAAGCTGCTAGACTATTATAAGCTGCTGGACTATTATAAACTGCTGGACTATTATAAACTGCTGCACTATTATAAGATGCTGGACTATTATAAGCTGCTGGACTATTATAAACTGCTGGACTAGTATAACCTGCTGGACTAGTATAACCTGCTGGACTATTATAAACTGCTGGACTATTATAAACTGCTGGACTAGTATAACCTGCTGGACTATTATAAACTGCTGCACTATTATAAACTGCTGGACTATTATAAGCTGCTGGACTATTATAAACTGCTGCACTATTATAAGCTGCTAGACTATTATAAGCTGCTGGACTATTATAAGCTGCTGGACTATTATAAACTGCTGGACTATTATAAGCTGCTGGACTATTATAAGCTGCTGGACTATTATAAACTGCTGGACTATTATAAACTGCTGGACTAGTATAACCTGCTGGACTATTATAAACTGCTGGACTATTATAAACTGCTGGACTAGTATAACCTGCTGGACTATTATAACCTGCTGGACTATTATAAACTGCTGCACTATTATAAACTGCTGGACTATTATAAGCTGCTGGACTATTATAAGATGCTGGACTATTATAAACTGCTGGACTATTATAAGATGCTGGACTATTATAAGCTGCTGGACTATTATAAGATGCTGGACTATTATAAACTGCTGGACTATTATAAACTGCTGGACTATTATAAGCTGCTGCACTATTATAAACTGCTGGACTAGTATAACCTGCTGGACTATTATAAACTGCTGCACTATTATAAGCTGCTAGACTATTATAAGATGCTGGACTAATATAAACTGCTGGACTATAATAAACTGCTAAATAAGACTATCGATCCCTATTAGAGGAGAAGTAATGATCTGTGATTGTGGTTCTTTTTCTTGCAGCACAGACCTGCATCATCTTGTTCTTTGTCCTTCTCTTCACCCGGCTCTGGATTATCAGCGTTCTATACGGGATCTGGTGGTTTATAGACTGGGATACCCCCAGCCAGGGTGGCAGAAAGAGTCAATGGCTGCAGAGCAGCGTGGTCTGGAGATACCTCAGGGACTATTTCCCTATAAAGGTGAGTGATCAGCAACATTACTATAAAATATAAATATAGAGGAATAGATCATGTAATTATCTTGGATGGGTGCGGTGACCCTCTAGGGATCTCATTTATAATACTGTATGTAGTGCGCCCTCTAGTGGTCTGTTAATAATCTGTAGGGTGCCCTCTAGTGGTCTGATTTATAATATGTAGTGTGCCCTCTAGTGGTCTGATCTATAATATGTAGTGTGCCCTCTAGGGATCTCATTTATAATACTGTATGTAGTGCGCCCTCTAGTGGTCTGTTAATAATCTGTAGTGTGCCCTCTAGTGGTCTGATTTATAATATGTAGCATGCCCTCTAGTGGTCTGATTTATAATATGTAGTGTGCCCTTTAGTGGTCTGATTTATAATATGTAGTGTGCCCTCTAATGGTCTGATTTATAATATGTAGTGTGCCATCTAGTGGTCTGATTTATAATATGTAGTGTGCCCTTTAGTGGTCTGATTTATAATATGTAGTGTGCCCTCTAGTGGTCTGATTTATAATATGTAGCATGCCCTCTAGTGGTCTGATTTATAATATGTGGTGTGCCCTCTAATGGTCTGATTTATAATATGTAGTGTGCCCTCTAGTGGTCTGATTTATAATATGTAGTGTGCCCTCTAGTGGTCTGATCTATAATATGTAGTGTGCCCTCTAGTGGTCTGATTTATAATATGTAGTGTGCCCTCTAGTGGTCTGATCTATAATATGTAGTGTGCCCTATAGTAGTTTGTTCTATAATATGTAGTGTGCCCTCTAGTGGTCTGATCTATAATATGTAGTGTGCCCTCTAGTGGTCTGTTTATAATATGTAGTGTGCCCTCTAGTGGTCTGTTCTATAATATGTAGTGTGCCCTCTAGTGGTCTGATCTATAATATGTAGCGTGTCCTCTAGTGGTCTGTTTATAATATGTAGTGTTCCCTATAGTAGTCTGATCTATAATATGTAGCGTGCCCTCTAGTGGTCTGTTTATAATATGTAGTGTGCCCTATAGTAGTCTGATCTATAATATGGAGCGTGCCCTCTAGTGGTCTGTTTATAATATGTAGTGTGCCCTCTAGTGGTCTGATCTATAATATGTAGTGTGCCCTATAGTGGTCTGTTTATAATATGTAGTGTGCCCTCTAGTGGTCTGATCTATAATATGTAGTGTGCCCTCTAGTGGTCTGATCTATAATATGTAGTGTGCCCTATAGTGGTCTGTTTATAATATGCAGCGTGTCCTCTAGTGGTCTGATCTATAATATGTAGTGTGCCCTATAGTGGTCTGATCTATAATATGTAGTGTGCCCTCTAGTGGTCTGATCAATAATATGTAGTGTGCCCTATAGTGGTCTGTTTATAATATGTAGCGTGCCCTCTAGTGGTCTGATCTATAATATGTAGTGTGCCCTATAGTGGTCTGATCTATAATATGTAGTGTGCCCTATAGTGGTCTGATCTATTATATGTAGTGTGCCCTATAGTGGTCTGATCTATAATATGTAGTGTGCCCTATAGTGGTCTGATCTATAATATGTAGTGTGCCCTCTAGTGGTCTGATCTATAATATGTAGCGTGCCCTCTAGTGGTCTGATTTATAATATGTAGTGTGCCCTCTAGTGGTCTGATTTATAATATGTAGTGCGCCCTCTAGTGGTCTGTTTATAATATGTAGCGTGCCCTCTAGTGGTCTGATTTATAATATGTAGCATGCCCTCTAGTGGTCTGATTTATAATATGTTGTGTGCCCTCTAATGGTCTGATTTATAATATGTAGTGTGCCCTCTAGTGGTCTGATTTATAATATGTAGTGTGCCCTCTAGTGGTCTGATCTATAATATGTAGTGTGCCCTCTAGTGGTCTGTTTATAATATGTAGTGTGCCCTCTAGTGGTCTGTTCTATAATATGTAGTGTGCCCTATAGTGGTCTGATCTATAATATGTAGCGTGCCCTCTAGTGGTCTGTTTATAATATGTAGTGTTCCCTATAGTAGTCTGATCTATAATATGTAGCGTGCCCTCTAGTGGTCTGTTTATAATATGTAGTGTGCCCTATAGTAGTCTGATCTATAATATGGAGCGTGCCCTCTAGTGGTCTGTTTATAATATGTAGTGTGCCCTATAGTGGTCTGATCTATAATATGTAGTGTGCCCTCTAGTGGTCTGATCTATAATATGTAGTGTGCCCTATAGTGGTCTGTTTATAATATGTAGCGTGTCCTCTAGTGGTCTGATCTATAATATGTAGTGTGCCCTATAGTGGTCTGATCTATAATATGTTGTTATTCCCTATAGTGGTCTGATCTATAATATGTAGTGTGCCCTATAGTGGTCTGATCTATAATATGTAGTGTGCCCTATAGTGGTCTGATCTATAATATGTAGTGTGCCTTCTAGTGGTCTGATCTATAATATGTAGCGTGCCCTCTAGTGATCTGTTTATAATATGTAGTGTGCCCTATAGTAGTCTGATCTATAATATGGAGCGTGCCCTCTAGTGGTCTGTTTATAATATGTAGTGTGCCCTATTGTGGTCTGATCTATAATATGTAGTGTGCCCTCTAGTGGTCTGATCTATAATATGTAGTGTGCCCTATAGTGGTCTGATCTATAATATGTAGCGTGCCCTCTAGTGGTCTGATCTATAATATGTAGTGTGCCCTATAGTGGTCTGATCTATAATATGTAGTGTGCCCTCTAGTGGTCTGATCTATAATATGTAGTGTGCCCTATAGTGGTCTGTTAATAATATGTAGCGTGCCCTATAGTGGTCTGATTTATAATATGTAGTGTGCCATCTAGTGGTCTGATTTATAATATGTAGTGTGCCCTCTAGTGGTCTGATTTATCATATGTAGTCTGCCCTCTAGTGGTCTGTTTATAATATGTAGTGTGCCCTCTAGTGGTCTGATCTATAATATGTAGCGTGCCCTCTAGTGGTCTGATCTATAATATCTAGCGTGCCCTCTAGTGGTCTGATCTATAATATGTAGTGTGCCCTCTAGTGGTCTGATCTATAATATGTAGCGTGCCCTCTAGTGGTCTGTTTATAATATGTAGCGTGCCCTCTAGTGGTCTGATCTATAATATGTAGTGTGCCCTATAGTGGTCTGCTCTATAATATGTAGCGTGCCCTCTAGTGGTCTGATCTATAATATGTAGTGTGCCCTCTATTGGTCTGATCTATAATATGTAGCGTGCCTTCTAGTGGTCTGATCTATAATATGTAGCATGCCCTCTAGTGGTCTGTTTATAATATGTAGCGTGCCCTCTAGTGGTCTGATCTATAATATGTAGCGTGCCCTCTGGTGGTCTGATCTATAATATGTAGCATGCCCTCTAGTGGTCTGATCTATAATATGTAGCATGCCCTCTAGTGGTCTGAATTATAATATGTAGTGTGCCCTCTAGTGGTCTGATCTATAATATGTAGCGTGCCCTCTAGTGGTCTGATCTGTAATATGTAGCGTGCCCTCTGGTGGTCTGATCTATAATATGTAGTGTGCCCTCTAGTGGTCTGAATTATAATATGTAGCGTGCCCTCTAGTGGTCTGATCTATAATATGTAGCGTGCCCTCTGGTGGTCTGATCTATAATATGTAGCATGCCCTCTAGTGGTCTGATCTATAATATGTAGCGTGCCCTCTGGTGGTCTGATCTATAATATGTAGCGTGCCCTCTAGTGAATGACTTCTCATTTGTTTTTTACTGCCGGGGCCTCAACAACCAGAATCTGGTGATGTTTGGTTCTCACTACTGGTCCATCCCAAAAAAAAAAACGACTTTATCTTAAAGGGTAACTAAACATTCAACAAACTTCTGACATGTCATAGTAACAAGTCACAAGTTTTCATTGGTGGGGGTCCGAGCACTGAGACCCCCACCAATCGCTAAAATGAAGTGGCAGAAGTGCCCGTGTGAGCGCTCAGGCGCTTCGTCTCTGTTCATCTTTTTCCGGAAAGCCGATGTATCGGAGCACGGGGTCATAGAATTCCTATTGAGTCCATACACCGATACATTTATTTCCGAAAAAAGCTTCAGCTGCTTCGTTCTAGCGATTGGTGGGGGTCTCCGTGCTCGGACCCCCACCAATGAAAACGTCTGACATGTCACTATGACACGTCAGAAGTTTGGTGAAGGTTTAGTTACTCTTCAAAATGTGTCTCCTGAACCCGGCAGAATATTAAAATAAGCACAAAACATAATCCTACAACTAAGGAGACGTCGCCCGTACACGAGGTATTAGGGTATGTTCACACGGCCTATTTACGGACGTAAATCGGGCGTTTTTGCCCCGAATTACGCCCGAAAATAGCGCCTCAATAGCGCTGACAAACATCTGCCCATTGAAAGCAATGGGCAGACGTTTGTCTGTTCACACGAGGCGTATATTTACGCGCCGCTGTCAAATGACGGCGCGTAAATAGACGCCAGCGTCAAAGAAGTGACCTGTCACTTCTTTGCCCGTAATTAGAGCCGTTATTCATTGACTCCAATGAATAGCAGCGCTAATTACGCCCGTAATTGACGCGGCGTTCAAGCGCCTGCACATGCCGGTACGGCTGAAATTACGGGGATGTTTTCAGGCTGAAACATCCCCGTAATTTCAGCCGTAACGGACGCCCTTGTGTGAACATACCCTAATAGAACATAGAAAATGTACGTTACTGTAAATATACAAAGAGCTAAATTTGGCCGAAAATCGACACTACACAAATAAAAGCACAGGCCAATAGTAATCCATGGTCGTCCAATCAAAAAATATCATAGCAAAAACCGTGCGTAATCCTCACATAAAACAAATAGGGGCGCTACAAAAAAATGTGTATGGCCCGTAATTTGCGGGCGGCTCGCGGCTGACACTCCGTGGCTGGCCGACCCGGAAATCACGGCCGTGCACATGGCTGCGGTCGTGTGCATGAGGCCTAAGATTGCAGTTTGTGTAATATCACTTTTGACCACTAGATGTCTCTAGAATCCTCGCAGTAATACACAGTGGAGTCCTATTATTATGAGCACCAGCTAATATCCAGTGGAGGCCTCATGCACACGGTTCGTGATTACAGGCATGGCTGGCGGCCGCAGACACCCGCATTTTCGGCCCGTGCTCCCATATAAAGTATGGTCCATAAAAAGCAAAAAAACGCACATGTCCTATTTTTTGTGGAGCCTTTCTACGGCCCGGACACCTTCCTGCAAATATACGGGAAGGTGTCCGTGGTCAATAGAAATGAATGGATCCGTAATTGTAGACTGTAATAATGGTCCGCAATTACAGACGAAATCTATGGTCGCGTGAATGGGGCCAGACCGCCATGTGCAGCACGGACAGCGCTAGACGGGCTGGGGGTGACTCAATAAGGTGCTGCTCGGTCTCCAGTATCTGGCGCCGTGCTGACTGCAGAGCATCGCACATTTATTGGAGAGTGCGTGGGGGAGGGTCCATAGAGCGATCAGGACGATCGAGGTCCCACAGATGCTCAATTGGGTTCAGGTCTGGAGAGTTCGGGGGTCAGGGAAGTACTTGGAGGTCTTGGTCGGGCTCTTCCTGTCGGACATTTCTAGCTGTGTGACATGTCGCGTTGTCTTGCTGGAAGATTCCATCTGCCCCAGGGGAGACAATCAGCATGTAGGGGGGGACGTGATCTGCAGCGATGGATTCATACCCAAATCTGTTCCGTGCCGTCCACATGATGAGTGGCCCAGAGAATGCCAGGAAAAAATTCCCCGACCATAACGCTGCTGCCACCGGCTCGTGTTCCTCCATCAATGGTCGCAGGGTGTTTGTTCTCTGATGTTTCTCGCCTGATGCGCCAACGTCCATCCGTTCCATGAAGCAGAAAACGTGACTCATCGGAGGAGACAACCCTTTGCCAATCATCGGTGGTCCAATTCCGATACTGCCGGGCAAATTGAAGCCTGTTTGTTCCGCTGCACCTTTGTTACACAGGAGCGGTGACCATCCGTCGGCTCCGGAGCCCCATACGCAGTCGGGTACTCTGTTGTATTAGACACACGTCTGGTTGCCCCCTGGTTGATATTCACGGTGAGCTGCTCCACTGTAGCGTGTCGTTCGGCCCTCGCGCACCTTCATAGCCGACGTTCACCTCTCACATCAATGGCGCGTGGTGCTCCGCAGTTTCCACGTCGGTTATTCCCAATGGCGCCATTTGTCCACTCACGATACAGGGTCACCACAGCAGCACGCGAACAGTTCACAAACTGCGCTGTGTGGGAAATACCACCACCCTGGTCCGAAAGCCGATAATCATCCCTTATAGCAACTCTGATAAATCACCCCTTGTACGCATGGCAACAACGAGTGATAAGTGATCAGACAGCCGACCGCACCCCTTATATACCCACCAAGCCACGGCACGTCACTGCCTACATGGGGTACGCGCTGCCGACGTCGAAGGTACGAGGTGGTCATAATAATGGGACTCCACTGTGTGTGACAATTTGTATTTCCAGCAGCTAGGGGGCAGAATGTGATCATTTTATTCCTGCTATAACTATCTGAGGGATCGGCGCTTAGTCTGGATATTATATAATCTCATGACGGTGCACTATGTGGTTATTAAAGGAAAACACCATAGTCAGCAGACACAACATCCGGCATCTTTATTATGTGTCGCCGTTACTGCTCTTGTTTTCTGATAGACTTTGTGTCTCAATTCCTCATTATTTACAAGATCTCTACTTGCTGTCAGTGAATGGAAACATTCCTGTTTACATTCATAGGCTAAAAATCTGTCCTGACCTAGTCACACAGCCGAAGGTTTGTTATTCTGAACTTTGCCTGAATGAATTCCATTTAGCAGTTTTTTTTTAGGCTTCTGGGAAAGCTGGGTGACCACCAATATGGCTGCCATTCCCAGTTCACATTGAGGTTGTCACCCAACCTGCGTCGGGTTGCAGCAATATGTGAGTCAGGGATATTGTACTCGATAACTTGTCGGATCTGCTAATAAGACGTCTAGGGAAGCTGGGTGACAATATGGTCACATTAAATCCCCCATGGGATTGTCACCCAGCTTTTCCAGACTATTGAAAAGTAAATCTGACTTTGAGACTTTACTACGAACATTTTCCATTCAGGAAAGCTGGATGACAAGCCCTTTGGCAACTGGGAATGACAGCCATGTTGGTTCTCACCCAACTTTCCAAGAGGCAGATAAAACTTTGCAACAATAAATAGGAAGTTGGAAAAACTTGAGACGGCTCAAGTAATGGGGATTTTTTGATTTTAGGGTTAAATTACCGGAGACTGAGGAAATCTTTCAAGCATGACTGATAAATATCGCGAGTGATGGAACAAACCTCCATTCATTGGAATTAATTATGAAATCATTGCTATTAATGGAAATGATGGTTTTGGTCAGTTCAGCAATTACTCAGCTCTTCCACCAGGGGGCAGTATGACAGATTATACAACAGTTCTCTATGGACAATGGGTTACATAGGATTTCGCTGGATATATACTGTATGGTAATTAATGATTCGGCGTATAAATGGCGGCTCGGTACAGATACTTGTTTGAGCGTCACTCTGGTCACAAGACGGGACTTGAACGAATGATGATTTAGAGATGCTCCTCTCATGTGTTCTCAGGACACGTGCAAACACCAGAGCTGAAATCCCCCGCGTATCATCCGCCGCAACATCTGGCAGAAATCAATAATCAGGGACACTGGCACAGGTCGCATTATAAGCCTGAGACAATGAATGGCACCGGTGAAGGGTGGTTCGGCGTGAGTAGAAATCTTAGGGCCCTTTAATTAATTAATCCCCCAAAAATCCCCAAAAATTTCTGATTAATTTTATCATATCTTCTTATAGGGGTCGGAGCTCTGTTTTTCTGATACAAAGCTCCAAATCTTCTGCTTTCCTTCACACCAAATTCTAACTTCCTGCAGGTGCCACTAGGGGGAGCAAACTGCACATGGATTTATACGACTAGTACTGAACTCAACGGCCCATGTTTACTAAGACTGCCATAAGTTACGGCAAAGGAGATAATTGGAGTAATTAAATTTATTTAACGGCGCACAGATCTTAACTATTGAACTCTCCGACACTCAGGAAATCAAATCTGAGCAAAATTGGTGCCATTTTGACCTATTTTTCTTAATAAACAGGCTAAATAGCGTCTCCTTGGAGACCGTGTAAACATTTTTCGACACTTTCAAAATATGGCGAGCAATAAGAAAGGTCGCAACCTTTTTTTGCCACGGTTTACGTCAAGCACCGACATACACTGCATTGTAAATGTGGGCTAATATGAGCTGTATACATCTGTATTCAGTGAGCTCCCCCTAGTGGCCGGTGCATACAGACACATTTTTGTTCATGAATCTTTCATTACATAAGGAATATGGATGGAGATGTGAGCAGCCTCAACACGTCTTAAAGGAGAAATCCACTTTTGAACAGCACTTCACAGTAAAATCTATATAAAATGTTATGTACTCCAGTTACATCCAAAGCTGCACTGCTTGTTTCCTCTTACAAGAGAGCAGTGCATTGTGGGAGCTGAGAAGATGGCTGCATAGTCAGAGCTCAGTTGCTAGATCACACGTCTGCAGCAGGAAGGGCAATCAGACTTTTTAAAAGCAGCTCTGGGTGTGATTTTATATGGAGGCGCATAGAGGTTTTTGTCGTGACATGTCGTATTATTCCCTTATTCACCTCTAGGAGGACACAGTCATCACAAACGTGCACAGCGTATCCGCCCTGGCGGCCGCAGGGAATTCCGGCCCAAAAACCGCGACAAAAATTCCGCAGCTTTTCCGCCGCAAATATCGCAACTTCTGCTATTTCTTGCGGATTTTATCTCCCCATTGAATTCAATGGGGAGAACCTGCAACAGATAAGCGGCGATTACGAAAATACAATTGACACGCTGCTGATTAAAAAAAACGCACCGCAGGTCAATTTTTGAACGTATTTTCCGTTCATCATTTACGCCGCGCCTGGATGAGATTTGTTTAAATCTCATCCGCTCTGTTCCTGAGATATTATGCTGCGGATCTACCGCAACGAAATATAAACCCGGCCAAACAGTGCTGTCTGCAGATGGGGGCCCCTGGATTGGTTGGTACCTGAGTCAGGTTTAAGGGATCGGACATTGACTCACGGGATAGTCACCTATAGGTGGCACTAGACAGACAAATTTTTTCCTTCAATGCCGGCACCAGGAGTGTAGCTATAGGGAGTGCCCTGGAGGCTAAAAAAACCCACAAAGGGCCCCCCTGTCACATAAGAAGACACTAGTATTGTAAATGGCACATGGTCGGAGGGGCCCTTTGACAGATTTTGCATTGGTGTCCCGGTGCTACACGTTACACCCCCGGCCGGCACTCATTTTACAGTCTTTACCAGCTCCCTCGTATCTGACCCTAAACAGATGCTCTACAAGCCCCTCACAGATAAGCGCACCTTATGGCCCCATCGCTCTCGCATTGCACCTGAAATCCGCTGAATCGTCTTAGACACCTTAGTAAATAGTCCCTATTTTTAGTGATGGAGCCGACATCGTCATGGAAACCCGTCAGTAATCCATAATGACTGAAGATAGATCAATCCATAAGTCTAATCCATAGGTGTTAAACGAGCCCTCTCAGTAAAACATATGTCCTGTATAAGTAACGCTGCAAATAGCCCCCGTCCTCAGCGGTCGGGTAAAGGTCACAAGTTAGAGGTGACAAACGCCAAGCCTGGAGCTGGCCCAGCGACCGAAACCCCCGACCATCAGCTGGGAACCTGCAACCGGCCATACAGTCACCCTGTAGGGGAAATATTATTATATAGCGCCACGACCATGTAATAGGATGGGCCGACTCCACCCGAGTCCTAATAGGGCATATAGACGTCATAGAGGGGGGTCCATACAGACTGGATTAAATTGGGGAGAGAAATGGGGCACAGTTTGTAGGTGGCATCGGTACTAATTTCCACCAATCGGGGACAAACGTAGGATTTTTTTTTCCCAAGTGCATTGGTGCCCATGATACTGATGGCAAAGTTTCATCCCCTACAATTTTTACATGGTGGATAAAGGGGTCATAATCCTGGTGGCCTGGGGTTACAGCGAACTAGACCTAGAATCTCTGGTGGTCTAGGGTGATGAACAGGTTAATGTTAAAGGGTTTGTACAGAATTAGAAAAACAATGGCTGCGTTTTAAAAAAAATATTGCCATACCAGTCCACAGGTTGTGTATGGTATTGCAGTTAGGGATGGGCGAATTTCCCAAAATTCATTTCAGCTTTCGATTTTAATCAGCAAGTGCCCCGATTGCCCCAAAAACCTTTGTCTGACTCCCTGATGCCTTCTAGGACTGTATCTAACTTCTTTCAAGCCCTTTAACGGGAACCTGCCACGTCCGTTTTCGCACCTAATATGGGCTGTGTGCCACGTACAGTGTAGTAAAGATCGGTGTACCCCATTAATAGTATTCGGAAGGATTGCCGATACCGCCAGTAATTGATTGCAAAGCTTTCCCACGCTGCATGTAAATGAAGTGTACGGAGTCCGCCGTTTCAGAGGAGTCCGGCGTATTCACGATGGCACAATACACAATTCAAAAATATAACACCGATAATAATAAACTAAAAACAACGCAAGACAGAAAGTAAAAAGTAAAGTAAAAAGGCCGCGATGCTTTATTAAGGGTTAAAAATAATAATAATAAATGATCAAAAATATAAAAAATAACCACAAATATTTAAAACCAATAAAATATATCACATATAATAATAAATCAGATTTAATAAACCCGTCTAGCCAGCAACTGGGAGACAAAAACTGCACTAATAAAATATTGTGACAAAAGTATAAGTATATTTAAACAGGGGGGGAAGGGGGGGCCGCAGGTCCTCGCGAAAAGCTGCTACTGGCACCGGACCCGCCGAAACAGTCGATTTGTAAATACAAATTTTCCCGCCGCTGAGGCCTGGTGGCCAATCAAGAAACTATTCCAGGCAGGGCCACTATGAGGAATTTCTGGGCCCCATACAGTTAAGTTGTCTGGGCCACCCCCTCCATTTCCGGGGTTGGGCAATGGAAAGTGTGGCGCTCACGTTTGTACGTTATACGCATTAACTGGTTTTGGTGCTGATGTCAATTACAGTGCATGAAACCATGGAGCAGTCAGGGACCGCTGGATGCCCTGGATTTTTATCTATTTAGCCAAAACGTATCCCTCTGATGGCATAAAGTGGGATACGTCGCCCGGGGAATGGCCCAGGGGAAACTCCTGAAGTCACTGCCCATAAATGGACAGTGATGTCAGGAGCTTTCCCAGGACTGGGGTCCCTGGGCAGAGCTTCTACTAGCGCTCTGCCCAGGGACTCTGGCGCTGTTCCTGATGTCCATGTACGTAAAGTGATGTCAGAAGCTTTGCAAAGCCTGAGTCCACGGCCAGAGAGTCGGCAACGCTCTGGCCAGGGATTCCGACCCTGGAGAATCCCCTGACGTCACTTTACACATATGGACAGTGCTTTCCCAGGGACAAAGTCCACGGGTAGAGCACTTGTGATGCTCTGCCTGGGGACTCCGGCATTGGGAAGCTCATGACATCACTGTCCACATACTAATGACAGGAGCAGTATATGTTTTTTTTGTGGAATCTCTCAGGATGGAATAGCAGAGTCTACTTACTACGCTATTCCATCCTTCAAAAGAAGGTAAACCGACGTCCACCAGCCCGACGGAGGCTAAAAGGACATAATGGAGCCCTGTGAATTATCGTCTACGTTGTTTATACTGTACGTTCGGAGATTTCCTGACCTACACGATAAACTTAGGGCAACAATATGATGTGAAGGGGCCTTAAAGGGAATGTGTCACTAGAATTTTTTTTTTTCAGTTAAACAATTAGTATATAAGTGATTACACAATGTTTGAATTTTTTAAATTTTTTCACAAGTCAGGAAATATTATAAATTAGTTTCTAATTTATAACATTTCCATGTGCTGGTCACTAGAGGGAGCAGTTCCCAAAATTGCTGCTTGGTCAATGTGGTAAAGCAACCTCATTGATTTATGCTGCAAATTTGGGGTAGACACACTCTCTCTAGTGTCCTCACAGAATCCCCCCTCCCTTATTCTGGTTAGTGCCAGGAGGAGGGGGTATAATCTTCAAACCTCCTACACTGTGTGCCGCCATTTTCTGAGCGACTGCACAGTGTAGGAGGATTAGATACAGTGCTCAGCAGACAGTATCACACAAACATAAATTACCTGCCGCAGATTATCATCAAAATCCGCATCAAATCCAATATGTGTGAACGTGGCCTTAGGCGGGATTCACACGACCGGGTCGTTCCCGAGCCCGAGTGTCGGCCGGTAAAATCGGCCATTTTGCCCGGCCGGTTTGCATAAAGTTATGCATCCGTGCCGGGCCGGGCAGATCCGGACAGTGACATCAGCGGCAGCTCCTGAAGGGGAATCCCCATGTGTTCGGGGATTCCGCTTCAGGAGTTTCCCCTGATGTCACTGCCCAGATATGGACAGAGACATCAAGCGCTCTGTCCAGGAGCGGAATCCCCGAAAACACGGGGATTCCGCTCCTTCAAGGAGCTAAAGTGCGGCTAGCACATAGCAGAGCGGGGAGATACCTCCCGGCTCTGCTATAGTGGCGTCGCTGCAGTAGTAGCAGCCGCAGCAGCAGCAGCTGCTGCTACTACTACTAGCGGCGCCATCGAAGGTGTCGCCGAGCCAGGGTGCTTTTAACAAGCAGGGGAAGGGAGCCAGCGCAGCGCTCCCTCCACCTGCTGTACACCCCGGCCCTGCCACACAGTGTACAGCGATGCCATTCGTCAGAATGGCATCAACTCCTCCTCCTCACATGCACTCTGCGCTGTGAGGAGGAGGAGATAGAGCGCAAGCTCCGGAAAACCCGGCCATCACTCGGAACACATTCCGGTGATGGCCGTGTATTACCCGGCCCCATAGACTTCTATGGGAGCCGGGCGGCCGTGTGCCCGGGCAAAGATAGAGCATGTCCTATTTTTTGACGGCCGGATTTTCCGGCCGTCAAAAAATCGGTCGTGTGAATAGCCCCATTAGGGGTCTATCATTCCTAATGCAGCCGGGTGCCGGCCGATTTATGAACGGCCGGCACCCGGCCGGGAAACCCTGCCGTGTGAATGAGGCCTTAGGATGAGTTAAAAAAAACCTCTGTTGGGCCAAATGCACAAGATGCGTATTACGTACGGATATGCCGCATGTATTTTCATGCCGGCAAATCCGCAGCGTAATCCAGTACCGGTAAAGTAAATGAGATCTCAAGAAATCTCATCTACACGTGGCAGATTTTTTCTACCTACAAATTGACTTGCGATGCGTATTTGAAAATCTGCAGCATGTCAATTTATCTTGCGCTTCCGCTGGCGAAATGTAGCTGACCAATTTAAAAAAAAAAGTTTTTTTAACAACTCGCGTTTTTCGCTGCGTTTTTTTACGGCCGTTTTTCTATGGAGTCAATGAAAAACTCCTCCAAAAACGTCCCAAGAAGTGACCTGCACTTCTTTCGACGAGTCGTCATTTTTACGAGTTTTCTCAAACGGCCAAATAAAAAAACGCCCCGTCTGAACGAAAGGCCATTTTTCCCATTGAAATCAATGGGCAGATGTTTGGAGGCGTTCAGCATCTGTTTTCTCAGGCGTTCTTCGAGGCGTTTACGCTCTGAAAATGGCTGAAAACACAGCGTGTGAACATAGCCTTAAATGTCCGTGTGACGGCCGTTCTTTTAATGGCGGTCACATGGTTGTATGTATTTCTATGGGGCTATTCACACTTGTTTTAACGGACCGTGTGAAGGGCCCTGAAAAAATAGGACATGTCCTATTTATGTCCGTTTTTAAGCCTAAGAGGGATCCGTGAAAACGGCTGCAAATTGGCAGTGAAAAATCACCGACTATAGCCTCATGTTGTAATTTGTAGTGAATTTTCAGTGCGCAATCCGCACCAGAAATAGGAGACAAATCCGTCACTACTGAAGTGGCCCTTATTGAAACGTCCGTGTTCGGTCTGTGATATACGGACCACATGTCGGCTGTAATTCCCATACCGACCACAGTTCAGGGAGCCGGGCCCCTAGGATCATAGTTATCTATGGCGCTAGGAGTCCCTCTTTCTCGGCGGGAATACTGTCCCCGGTCCCGTACTGTAAACATGATTACAGTACGGGACAGTATTCCCGTGGAGAGGAAGGGACTCCTATGATTATAGATAAGTATGTTGCTAGGAGCCCGGCTCCCTGAACTGTGGTCAGTCCGGGAAATATGGCCAATACAGGGTCCATACAAAACGGACCGAGCACGGCCGTCTGAATGAGGCCTTAGTCTATCACACAGTGCGGTCCAATCACATTTTTTGCAAAATCGCGGCAAAAACTTGATTTTACCGCACTTCGGCTATAGCCTAACAGCACTGTTTTACACCCTTTTTCGATGCAATTTTCATAATCGCGGCACAAATCACGCGGTTTTGCCGCAGTTTTTTTTTAAAAAAATCGTGGCGAAACTGCGCCATTTTTGCCGCGGTTACGAAAATCGCTGAGAATAAAAACGCTAGGGAAACTATTTCTTTTAACATATTGCACTTTATATAATCTTCAAGTGGGGTCAGGAGGAATGGGAAGCAGGATTGAGAGCGGGGGGGGGGGGGGGGAGTCACCGGCCTGCAGGTCCAGTTGGCGGTTTAGAGAAGGACGTGTCTGGGGGGCGGGATCTCCACATGGAGCTTCTCATGCTGCATCTACCCTTTCTGTAAGTCCTCTTAGGGCCCCAGCGTTAGTGACTTCAGAGTAAGGAGCGGGCCCCATTACATTGCAGGGACCGTTCCTTTCTCCAAGTGACTATAAGGCTGGATTCACACGAGCATGTTCGGTCCGTAATGGACGGAACGTATTTCGGCCGCAAGTCCCGGACCGAACACAGTGCAGGGAGGCGGGCTCCTAGCATCATAGTTATGTTGGGCCACTGGCCCCGGCCCCTTTTGGGAAGCCACGCTCTTTTCCACAAAGGTGGCGCCAATGGCTTAAAAAGGCTAAAAGTCGCAATTTGCACTGCTGGGCCCTTTTGCGTCTTTGAGGTTTATAAATTTCCCCCCATTGTGTATTAGAACATGGACGACCCCTTTAATTTAACAGTGCTTACCATAGAGAGAACATGCTATGGGGCCCACAAGAAGAGAGGGCCCAGAACTTTCACGGAGCTTGTTTGCCCCTCCATGTCCTTTCCATGATCCTCAGGTAGATCTCTTCACCTTCCCTTAAAATAAGGGGTACAGACATCCTAGTTTGGGATCTTCTCTTCAAGGGCCCCATAGCAGCCGCATGGTCTGCCTGTATGGTGGGTATGTCCCTGGAGGGAAACATTTAGGGGATCCCGCCATACTTCTGTCCTACAGGGGAGGGATGTCATGTATAGACCAGCAGGGGGCTCCACTGTGGTGCTGGTTACAGAGCCCCCCTAAACAGGATGTTATTACGCAGCAAGAATAACAATACATCTGTAGGTGAAACATTAATCCGGAGTGGGACTCGAGGAAAAACATGTTATTCCTACTAGATAATAGGAGTTCAAGGTCGTAGAAGCCGTAACCGGAGGACAATGATTAACTGATTAGAGAAGCTTCTTAATTTAATAAATGAGTGACCAGGATGATCGGAGAACGCTCCCATGATTGCCATCACCAATCCCCCCCCCCGCTTCTTCCCTGTGACACCTGTTATCTATAGGACACCATGTGCCGACCTGAAGCTCACCTGCGGTTTATGACTTCACCTGTCGAGTGTTTGGGAGACACCTTAGAAAAAGCTGAGGACAGATGCATGTGATTTACTGTAAAGGAGACAGAGAAGATCTCTGCTTGTTGTTAATGAATGCAAACATTCTTGATTACATCTAGAGGCGAAAAATCGGTTCAAACCTAAGGGTACGTTCACACAGGCGCAGATTAGCTCCATTTTCACTGGGGGTTTTCAGCATGGAATTGACATGCGGATTTCAATGTGTATTTTTTATTTTAAGGGTATGTTCACACGGCCAAATTTCATCTGGCCATTCATTTGAATGGGTTTGCCGACGTACTGTGAAGACGACCTGTTATTTACGCGTCGTCGTTTGACAGCTGTCAAACGACGACGCGTAAAAATACAGCCTCGTCAAAAGAAGTGCCGGACACTTCTTTGGACGTTTTTGGAGCTGTTTTCTCATAGACTCCAATGAAAACCGCTCCAAAAACAGACGTAAAAAACGCCGCGAAAACGGCGCGAAAAACGCCGCGAAAAATGCGAGTTGGTAAAAAAACGTCTGAAAAGCAGGGTCTGTTTTCCCTTGAAAACAGCTCTGGATTTTCAGACGTTTTTGTTGACTACGTGTGAACATACCCTAAGGCCATTTCCACAGCATAACTTTTAAGTGATGCATGAACCCAGCCTTAATTGGAAAGGTTTGAACTTGCAGGTGACGTCTTCTGTGATTGGAGTTGTTCTCTTTCCCCTTTCTTCGCCATCCGGCCCAGAATGTCATGACAACTTCTCCCGGCCACTACTCGGCTCTACAGAGCTTGCTGCCCACATAAGATTTCCATCCTGCTAATCACCCAATGCTGCACCTGTTACTGCCCCATTTGCCCCTATTCCTGTACCTGCTGTATTACACAGTGTCCCCAAATACTGAACTTCACAAATAATGGGGGGAAAAATACAGCAACAGAAATATTTTGTGTAGTAACTTTCAGTACCCAAAAAATAATAGTGGGAAGCAGATGGTACCCTCAAAACCATAGTACCAGATAGATAGTGACACAAACTGTAATAGCTGCCCCCTTTTGTGCATTACATAGTGATAGTACCTCTTTAGGCCCCACACAGTAATAATGCCACCTTCAGGCGCACATAGTGATAGTGCTACTTTATAGGCCCAAACTATAATAGTATATTGTTTACTACCCCATGCAGTACTGGTGCCCCCATTGTGCCTCTCACAGTAACAATGCCCCACTTTGTGCCCCTACAAAGCAATAATGCCCCCCTTTGTGCCCCTTACTAAGTATTAATGCCCCCTTTGTGCCCCAAACAGAGCTAATGTTCCACTTTATACTACCCACATAGCAATAATGTCCATTTTTGTGCGCTCAGCCACAGTAATAGTGGCCCTGAAAACAAATCTGCTACTTACCCAACCCCATTCCCACAACGGGCGGAGCGGCTGATGCCTTTTTCAGCATATTCTCTCGGGCCATTGACACCTTTGGCCGATGGCTCCCCACTCCACCATACTTTTCACCTGTATCTGCCCCCTGAGAACGCGGATACTGTGGAAAGTGATGCGGCCGACTATGGGGAATGTGTATTATTCTGGAATTCAGAGTCTTTATATCACAGAGGTCTGTTTAGACTGGATACAATTGTAACGAACCCTCAGCTGTGTGAAGTATTAGGTCTGTATAGGTTTTCACCCTCTACATGTAAACAAGAATGTTTCCATTCACTGACCACAAGCAGAGATCTTGAAATTGCTATTTATTTTTATTATACATATTCTACATAAAACTCGAAAACCCCTCTAAGGAGCTAGATGACTGTGACTTGTTATAGAGGAAGAGATCAAACATTTTTGCAAATCACATCAACACAGACGAGACACAAAGGAATCATTATATGATATGGAGATAATCATCACCTGCCTTGAACTTTACAGGAATCAATTAAGGCCAATACTGAATGACTAAGGAAGTGTTAAAAAGTCAGTAACTTTTTTAGTTACATCTCACGTGTCCATATTTTTATAGCCGTTTTCACCAAGTTTATGTCTTCTATTATAATGAATGAAAATGCATGTGGGCTGTCATGCGGCAAACGCTCGATCATCTGCTGATCGTATCATTTTAGTCAAATATTATCGTTGTCGGCGGCGCATCTCTGTGTGTAAACAGGGAGACGCGCTGCCGACATGATGATAATGTATGGGGACGAGCGATCGGAGTAACGACCGCTCGTCCTCATCCATAGCTCCGTGTGACAGGAGCAAGCGAGCGCCGATCAATGATCTCTCGACATCGACCGAGTGTCGGCCGGTGTAAAACGGCATTTAGTATGGTTGAAAAAAGATATGTTTTTCAAGTTCAACCGAGGGGTGGGAGAAAGGGAAGAGATATGGGAAGAATTCTATATTATATACATGGGCACTGATATTATTTTACGCTAGGAAATGATCTAATCCTTATCTAATGCTTCAGTGCGGGAGTGTCACGTTGAAAGTACAAGGGCATTACTATGGGAGACAGATAGAAGAAGAAAGGGTGAGAAAAAGCAAGGTAGGTGACCGGGTGACCTGTAAACTCAGCTTCATTACTGCAAAAATGGCTGACAACGGTTGGAACTTTCTGTTTGTCACAGTACAGAGTGTAGCTCTAACAGCTGAACAGAGCACATGGCTGCTTCTTTGTTTCAAGAGAGAGACGTTTCAACTACCTCTATGGCAGGCAAGCGAATGGGAAACGCATTTCGGAAAACATGAACCTTCCAAACATGCATTTCAGGTCATCTGCACTGATCTCCAATATCCATGTAGCACTGATCCAGCCTGCTACCATTGTGTGTTCTCAGACACGTAGACCAATCATCAATAAGAAGGGATCGCTATCAAACGGAGGTTAAAAATTTGCGTCGTCAAACCGGTCCTAGTTTTGCGCGCAACCACAGCCATCCTGTGGTCCATAGATCCATAGATTTCGATACACGCAATAAACTATGTGAACCCAGCCTACTCGCAGGTAGTTTGGTTACAGATGGCGTTCATAGGGGGAGGGGAAGTAATTCGATTAACATTACAGACAGTTTCTTGTGTGGTAAATGCCCGGCTGATCCCATCACATTGATCCTCTTATCTGTGTTTGCGGCTTCTGATAATGGCTGGACTGATTTACACATGAAGGTCTGATCATCCTCAAAGCTGCCCACACATTAGGCGCAAAGCAGATGGCAACGGGCCGATCAGATAGAATAAAAGAAACATAGAATCAGCATGGTAGAAAAAGACGAGGGATCCTTCCTGTTTCCATTTTATGTTATTTGTACGTTTTGTTACATTTTTTTTTGTTTTTTATTTTCTTTTGTTATTTTATTTGTGTATCTTCTAAGACTTATGATGTATTTATGTCTATCTGAGCCCTGCTTTGGCTTCGTTCAGATCTTGTCTGGGCTCCGTTCATGGGTTCCGTCTGAGCCTTCCGTCAGGGAAACCCATGAACGGAACCCCGACTGAAACAAACGGAAACCATGGGTTTCCGTTTGCATCACCATTGATTTCAATGGTGACGGATCCGGTACAAATGGTTTCCGTTTGTCCCCTGAATAGCGCAGTCAACTACGTTATTGATTTCGTCAAAACGCTGGAACCCTTGCACAACAGGGACAAACGGAAACCATTTGCACCGGATCCGTCACCATTGAAATCAATGGTGATAAAAACTTTGCCCTTGTGTTTTTCATATTATTTTTTTACGGTCACCATTAAAATTGACACGTAGCATAACTTTATTGTACAGGTCAAGATGACTGCGGGGCTACTGAAGATGTATACGTTTTAACTGTTTTTGTGAATTTTAATAAAGGGGTTATTAGCCATTCCCGCAAAAAAATGACCCTCATTTCATAGTAATTATATTTTAGTCTGACCTCCTGACTCTTGTTCAGTGATTTTGCTCCAAAAATCTGTATTTTCCGCTATTTTCCGAGGACACTATGGCTACGGTTGGGGAACCATTAATGCTACGGGGACACTATGGCTACTGTTGGGGGAACTATTAATGCTACGAGGACACTATGGCTACTGTTAGGAGATCTATCAATGCTACGAGGACACTATGGCTACTGTTAGGAGATCTATTAATGCTACGGGGACACTATGGCTACTGTTGGGGAACTATTAATGCTACGAGGACACTATGGCTACTGTTAGATCTATTAATGCTACGAGGACACTATGGCTACTGTTGGGGGAACTATTAATGCTACGAGGACACTATGGCTACTGTTAGGATATCTATTAATGCTACGAGGACACTATGGCTACTGTTGGGGGAACTATTAATGCTACGAGGACACTATGGCTACTGTTGGGGGAACTATTAATGCTACGAGGACACTATAGCTACTGTTGGGGGAACTATTTATGCTACGAGGACACTATGGCTAATGTTGTGGGAACTATTAATGCTACGAGGACACTATGGCTACTGTTGGGGAACTATTAATGCTACGAGGACACTATGGCTACTGTTGGGGGAACTATTAATGCTACGAGGACACTATGGCTACTGTTAGGAGATCTATTAATGCTACGAGGACACTATGGCTACTGTTAGGAGATCTATTAATGCTACGAGGACACTATGGCTACTGTTAGGAGATCTATTAATGCTACGAGGACACTATGGCTACTGTTGGGGGAACTATTAATGCTACGAGGACACTATGGCTACTGTTGGGGGAACTATTAATGTTACGAGGACACTATGGCTACTGTTAGGAGATCTATTAATGCTACGAGGACACTATGGCTACTGTTGGGGGAACTATTAATGCTACGAGGACACTATAGCTACTGTTGGGGGAACTATTTATGCTACGAGGACACTATGGCTAATGTTGTGGGAACTATTAATGCTACGAGGACACTATGGCTACTGTTGGGGAACTATTAATGCTACGAGGACACTATGGCTACTGTTGGGGGAACTATTAATGCTACGAGGACACTATGGCTACTGTTAGGAGATCTATTAATGCTACGAGGACACTATGGCTACTGTTAGGAGATCTATTAATGCTACGAGGACACTATGGCTACTGTTAGGAGATCTATTAATGCTACGAGGACACTATGGCTACTGTTGGGGGAACTATTAATGCTACGAGGACACTATGGCTACTGTTGGGGAACTATTAATGCTACGAGGACACTATGGCTACTGTTAGGAGATCTATTAATGCTACGAGGACACTATGGCTACTGTTAGATCTATTAATGCTACGAGGACACTATGGCTACTGTTAGATCTATTAATGCTACGAGGACACTATGGCTACTGTTGGGGGAACTATTAATGCTACGAGGACACTATGGCTACTGTTGGGGGAACTATTAATGCTACGAGGACACTATGGCTACTGTTAGGAGATCTATTAATGCTACGAGGACACTATGGCTACTGTTGGGGGAACTATTAATGCTACGGGGACACTATGGCTAATGTTGTGGGAACTATTAATGCTACGAGGACACTATGGCTACTGTTGGGGAACTATTAATGCTACGAGGACACTATGGCTACTGTTGGGGGAACTATTAATGCTACGAGGACACTATGGCTAATGTTGTGGGAACTATTAATGCTACGAGGACACTATGGCTACTGTTGGGGGAACTATTCATGCTACGAGGACACTATGGCTACTGTTGGGGGAACTATTAATGCTACGAGGACACTGGCTACTGTTGGGGGAACTATTAATGCTACGAGGACACTATGGCTACTGTTAGGATATCTATTAATGCTACGGGGACACTATGGCTAATGTTGTGGGAACTATTAATGCTACGAGGGCACTATGGCTACTGTTGGGGGAACTATTAATGCTACGAGGACACTATGGCTACTGTTGGGGGAACTATTAATGCTACGAGGACACTATGGCTACTGTTAGATCTATTAATGCTACGAGGACACTATGGCTACTGTTAGGATATCTATTAATGCTACGAGGACACTATGGCTACTGTTGGGGGAACTATTAATGCTACGAGGACACTATGGCTACTGTTAGGAGATCTATTAATGCTACGGGGACACTATGGCTACTGTTGGGAGATCTATTAATGCTACGAGGACACTATGGCTACTGTTGGGGGAACTATTAATGCTACGAGGACACTATGGCTACTGTTAGGAGATCTATTAATGCTACGGGGACACTATGGCTACTGTTGGGGAACTATTAATGCTACGAGGACACTATGGCTACTGTTGGGGGAACTATTAATGCTACGAGGACACTATGGCTACTGTTGGGGAACTATTAATGCTACGAGGACACTATGGCTACTGTTGGGGGAACTATTAATGCTACGAGGACACTATGGCTACTGTTGGGGAACTATTAATGCTACGAGGACACTATAGCTACTGTTGGGGGATCTATTAATGCTACAGGGACACTATGGCTACTGTTGGGGGAACTATTAATGCTACGAGGACACTATGGCTACTGTTGGGGAACTATTAATGCTACGAGGACACTATGGCTACTGTTGGGGAACTATTAATGCTACGAGGACACTATGGCTACTGTTGGGGGAACTATTAATGCTTTGTGGACACTATGGCTACTGTTGGGGAACTATTAATGCTACGAGGACATTATGGCTACTGTTGGGGGAACTATTAATGCTATGAGGCCACTATGGCTACTGTTAGGCGAACTATTAATGCTACGAGGGCACTATGGCTACTGTTGGGGGAACTATTAATGCTACGAGGATACTATGGCTACTGTTGGGAGATCTATTAATGCTTTGTGGACACTATGGCTACTGTTGGGGAACTATTAATGCTACGAGGACACTATGGCTACTGTTGGGGGAACTATTAATGCTACGAGGCCACTATGGCTACTGTTAGGAGAACTATTAATGCTACGAGGGCACTATGGCTACTGTTGGGGGAACTATTAATGCTACGAGGACACTATGGCTACTGTTGGGGGAACTATTAATGCTACGAGGGCACTATGGCTACTGTTGGGGGAACTATTAATGCTACGAGGACACTATGGCTACTGTTACCAGAGTTATTAATGCTACGAGGACACTATGGCTACTGTTGGGGAACTATTAATGCTACGAGGACACTATGGCTACTGTTAGGAGATCTATTAATGCTACGAGGACACTATGGCTACTGTTGGGGGAACTATTAATGCTACGGGGACACTATGGCTAATGTTGTGGGAACTATTAATGCTACGAGGACACTATGGCTACTGTTGGGGGAACTATTAATGCTACGAGGACACTGGCTACTGTTGGGGGAACTATTAATGCTACGAGGACACTATGGCTACTGTTGGGGAACTATTAATGCTACGAGGACACTATGGCTACTGTTAGGAGATCTATTAATGCTACGGGGACACTATGGCTACTGTTAGGAGATCTATTAATGCTACAGGGACACTATGGCGACTGTTAGATATATTAATGCTACGAGGACACTATGGCTACTGTTAGATCTATTAATGCTACGAGGACACTATGGCTACTGTTAGATCTATTAATGCTACGAGGACACTATGGCTACTGTTAGGAGATCTATTAATGCTACGGGGACACTATGGCTACTGTTAGATCTATTAATGCTACGAGGACACTATGGCTACTGTTGGGAGATCTATTAATGCTACGAGAACACTATGGCTACTGTTAGATCTATTAATGCTACGAGGACACTATGGCTACTGTTGGGGGAACTATTAATGCTACGAGGACACTATGGCTACTGTTAGAAGATCTATTAATGCTACGAGGGCACTATGGCTACTGTTGGGGGAACTATTAATGCTACGAGGACACTATGGCTACTGTTGGGGAACTATTAATGCTACGAGGACACTATGGCTACTGTTGGGGGAACTATTAATGCTACGTGGACACTATGGCTACTGTTGGGGAACTATTAATGCTACGAGGACACTATGGCTAGTATTGGGGGAACTATTAATGCTACGAGGATACTATGGCTACTGTTGGGAGATCTATTAATGCTACGAGGGCACTATGGCTACTGTTGGGGGAACTATTAATGCTACGAGGCCACTATGGCTACTGTTGGGGAACTATTAATGCTACGAGGGCACTATGGCTACTGTTGGGGGAACTATTAATGCTACGAGGGCACTATGGCTACTGTTGGGGGAAGTATTAATGCTACGAGGGCACTATGGCTACTGTTGGGGGAACTATTAATGCTACGAGGACACTATGGCTACTGTTACCAGATTTATTAATGCTACGAGGACACTATAGCTACTGTTGTGGGAACTATTAATGCTACGAGGACACTATGGCTACTGTTGGGGGAACTATTAATGCTACGAGGACACTATGGCTACTGTTAGGAGATCTATTAATGTTACGAGGACACTATGGCTACTGTTAGGAGATCTATTAATGTTACGAGGACACTATGGCTACTGTTAGGAGATCTATTAATGTTACGAGGACACTATGGCTACTGTTAGGAGATCTATTAATGTTACGAGGACACTATGGCTACTGTTAGGAGATCTATTAATGCTACGGGGACACTATGGCTACTGTTGGGGAACTATTAATGCTACGAGGACACTATAGCTACTGTTGGGGGAACTATTAATGCTACGAGGACACTATGGCTACTGTTGGGGGAACTATTAATGCTACGTGGACACTATGGCTACTGTTGGGGAACTATTAATGCTACGAGGACACTATGGCTACTGTTGGGGGAACTATTAATGCTACGAGGACACTATGGCTACTGTTGTGGGAACTATTAATGCTACGAGGACACTATGGCTACTGTTGGGGGAACTATTAATGCTACGAGGACACTATGGCTACTGTTGGGGGAACTATTAATGCTACGAGGACACTATGGCTACTGTTGGGGGAACTATTAATGCTACGAGGACACTATGGCTACTGTTAGGAGATCTATTAATGTTACGAGGACACTATGGCTACTGTTAGGAGATCTATTAATGTTACGAGGACACTATGGCTACTGTTAGGAGATCTATTAATGTTACGAGGACACTATGGCTACTGTTAGGAGATCTATTAATGTTACGAGGACACTATGGCTACTGTTAGGAGATCTATTAATGCTACGGGGACACTATGGCTACTGTTGGGGAACTATTAATGCTACGAGGACACTATAGCTACTGTTGGGGGAACTATTAATGCTACGAGGACACTATGGCTACTGTTGGGGGAACTATTAATGCTACGAGGACACTATGGCTACTGTTAGGAGATCTATTAATGTTACGAGGACACTATGGCTACTGTTGGGGGAACTATTAATGCTACGAGGACACTATGGCTACTGTTGGGGGAACTATTAATGCTACGAGGACACTATGGCTACTGTTAGGAGATCTATTAATGTTACGAGGACACTATGGCTACTGTTAGGAGATCTATTAATGTTACGAGGACACTATGGCTACTGTTAGGAGATCTATTAATGTTACGAGGACACTATGGCTACTGTTAGGAGATCTATTAATGTTACGAGGACACTATGGCTACTGTTAGGAGATCTATTAATGCTACGGGGACACTATGGCTACTGTTGGGGAACTATTAATGCTACGAGGACACTATAGCTACTGTTGGGGGAACTATTAATGCTACGAGGACACTATGGCTACTGTTGGGGGAACTATTAATGCTACGTGGACACTATGGCTACTGTTGGGGAACTATTAATGCTACGAGGACACTATGGCTACTGTTGGGGGAACTATTAATGCTACGAGGACACTATGGCTACTGTTAGGAGATCTATTAATGCTACGGGGACACTATGGCTACTGTTGGGGGAACTATTAATGCTACGAGGACATTATGGCTACTGTTGGGAGATCTATTAATGCTACGAGGACACTATGGCTACTGTTGGGGGAACTATTAATGCTACGAGGACACTATGGCTAATGTTGTGGGAACTATTAATGCTACGAGGACACTATGGCTACTGTTGGGAGATCTATTAATGCTACGAGGACACTATGGCTACTGTTGGGGGAACTATTAATGCTACGAGGACACTATGGCTACTGTTACCAGATTTATTAATGCTACGAGGGCACTATGGCTACTGTTGTGGGAACTATTAATGCTACGTGGACACTATGGCTACTGTTGGGGGAACTATTAATGCTACGAGGACACTATGGCTACTGTTGGGGGAACTATTAATGCTACGTGGACACTATGGCTACTGTTGGGGAACTATTAATGCTACGTGGACACTATGGCTACTGTTGGGGGAACTATTAATGCTAAGAGGACACTATGGCTACTGTTGGGGAACTATTAATGCTACGAGGACACTATGGCTACTGTTGGGGGAACTATTAATGCTACGAGGACACTATGGCTACTGTTGGGGGAACTATTAATGCTACGTGGACACTATGGCTACTGTTGGGGAACTATTAATGCTACGAGGACACTATGGCTACTGTTGGGGGAACTATTAATGCTACGAGGACACAATGGCTACTGTTGGGGAACTATTAATGCTACGAGGACACTATGGCTACTGTTAGGAGATCTATTAATGCTACGGGGACACTATGGCTACTGTTGGGGGAACTATTAATGCTACGAGGACATTATGGCTACTGTTGGGAGATCTATTAATGCTACGAGGACACTATGGCTACTGTTGGGGGAACTATTAATGCTACGAGGACACTATGGCTAATGTTGTGGGAACTATTAATGCTACGAGGACACTATGGCTACTGTTGGAAGATCTATTAATGCTACGAGGACACTATGGCTACTGTTGGGGGAACTATTAATGCTACGAGGACACTATGGCTACTGTTAGGAGATCTATTAATGCTACGAGGGGAATTTTGGCTAGTATTGGGGGAACTATTAATGCTACGAGGACACTATGGCTACTGTTGGGAGATCTATTAATGCTACGGGAACACTATGGCTACTGTTGGGGGAACTATTAATGCTACGAGGACACTATGGCTACTGTTGGGGGAACTATTAATGCTACGAGGCCACTATGGCTAATGTTGGGGGAACTATTAATGCTACGAGGACACTATGGCTACTGTTGGGAGATCTATTAATGCTACGAGGACACTATGGCTACTGTTGGGAGATCTATTAATGTTACGAGGACACTATGGCTACTGTTAGGATATCTATTAATGCTACGAGGACACTATGGCTACTGTTGGGGGAACTATTAATGCTACGAGGACACTATGGCTACTGTTGGGAGATCTATTAATTCTACGAGGACACTATGGCTACTGTTGGGGGAACTATTAACGCTACGAGGACACTATGGCTACTGTTGTGAGATCTATTAATGCTACGAGGACACTATGGCTACTGTTAGGAGATCTATTAATGCTACGAGGACACTATGGCTACTGTTGGGGGAACTATTAATGCTACGAGGACACTATGGCTACTGTTAGGAGATCTATTAATGCTACGAGGGCACTATGGCTAGTATTGGGGGAACTATTAATGCTACGAGGACACTATGGCTACTGTTGGGGGAACTATTAATGCTACGAGGACACTATGGCTACTGTAGGGGGAACTATTAATGCTACGTGGACACTATGGCTACTGTTGGGGAACTATTAATGCTACGAGGACACTATGGCTACTGTTGGGGGAACTATTAATGCTACGAGGACACTATCGCTACTGTTACCAGAGTTATTAATACTACGAGGACACTATGGCTACTGTTAGGAGATCTATTAATGCTACGAGGACACTATGGCTACAGTTGGGGGAACTATTAATGCTACGGGGACACTATGGCTAATGTTGTGGGAACTATTAATGCTACAGGGACACTATGGCTACTGTTGGGGGAACTATTAATGCTACGAGGACACTGGCTACTGTTGGGGGAACTATTAATGCTACGTGAACACTATGGCTACTGTTGGGGAACTATTAATGCTACGAGGACACTATGGCTACTGTTGGGGGAACTATTAATGCTACGAGGACACTATGGCTACTGTTGGGGAACTATTAATGCTACGAGGACACTATGGCTACTGTTAGGAGATCTATTAATGCTATGGGGACACTATGGCTACTGTTAGATCTATTAATGCTACGAGGACACTATGGCTACTGTTGGGAGATCTATTAATGCTACGAGGACACTATGGCTACTGTTAGATCTATTAATGCTACGAGGACACTATGGCTACTGTTAGGAGATCTATTAATGCTACGGGGACACTATGGCTACTGTTAGATCTATCAATGCTACGAGGACACTATGGCTACTGTTGGGAGATCTATTAATGCTACGAGGACACTATGGCTACTGTTAGATCTATTAATGCTACGAGGACACTATGGCTACTGTTAGATCTATTAATGCTACGAGGACACTATGGCTACTGTTGGGGGAACTATTAATGCTACGTGGACACTATGGCTACTGTTAGAAGATCTATTAATGCTACGAGGGCACTATGGCTACTGTTGGGGGAACTATTAATGCTACGAGGACACTATGGCTACTGTTGGGGAACTATTAATGCTACGAGGACACTATGGCTACTGTTGGGGGAACTATTAATGCTTTGTGGACACTATGGCTACTGTTGGGGAACTATTAATGCTACGAGGACACTATGGCTAGTATTGGGGGAACTATTAATGCTACGAGGATACTATGGCTACTGTTGGGAGATCTATTAATGCTACGAGGGCACTATGGCTACTGTTGGGGAACTATTAATGCTACGAGGACACTATGGCTACTGTTGGGGAACTATTAATGCTACGAGGGCACTATGGCTACTGTTGGGGGAACTATTAATGCTACGAGGGCACTATGGCTACTGTTGGGGGAACTATTAATGCTACGAGGGCACTATGGCTACTGTTGGGGGAACTATTAATGCTACGAGGACACTATGGCTACTGTTACCAGATTTATTAATGCTACGAGGACACTATGGCTACTGTTGTGGGAACTATTAATGCTACGAGGACACTATGGTTACTGTTGGGGGAACTATTAATGCTACAAGGACACTATGGCTACTGTTGGGGGAACTATTAATGCTACGTGGACACTATGGCTACTGTTCGGGAACTATTAATGCTACGTGGACACTATGGCTACTGTTGGGGGAACTATTAATGCTACGAGGACACTATGGCTACTGTTGGGGAACTATTAATGCTACGAGGACACTATGGCTACTGTTGGGGGAACTATTAATGCTACGAGAACACTATGGCTACTGTTGGGGGAACTATTAATGCTACGAGGACACTATGGCTACTGTTGGGGGAACTATTAATGCTACGAGGACACTATGGCTACTGTTGGGGAACTATTAATGCTACGAAGACACTATAGCTACTGTTGGGGGAACTATTAATGCTACGAGAACACTATGGCTACTGTTGGGGGAACTATTAATGCTACGAGGACACTATGGCTACTGTTGGGGGAACTATTAATGCTACGAGGACACTATGGCTACTGTTGGGGAACTATTAATGCTACGAGGACACTATGGCTACTGTTAGATCTATTAATGCTACGAGGACACTATGGCTACTGTTGGGAGATCTATTAATGCTACGAGGACACTATGGCTACTGTTAGATCTATTAATGCTACGAGGACACTATGGCTACTGTTGGGGAACTATTAATGCTACGATGACACTATGGCTACTGTTGGGGAACTATTAATGCTACGAGGACACTATGGCTACTGTTGGGGGAACTATTAATGCTACGTGGACACTATGGCTAGTATTGGGGGAACTATTAATGCTACGAGGATACTATGGCTACTGTTGGGAGATCTATTAATGCTACGAGGGCACTATGGCTACTGTTGGGGGAACTATTAATGCTACGAGGCCACTATGGCTACTGTTGGGGAACTATTAATGCTACGAGGGCACTATGGCTACTGTTGGGGGAACTATTAATGCTACGAGGGCACTATGGCTACTGTTGGGGGAACTATTAATGCTACGAGGGCACTATGGCTACTGTTGGGGGAACTATTAATGCTACGAGGACACTGGCTACTGTTACCAGATTTATTAATGCTACGAGGACACTATGGCTACTGTTGTGGGAACTATTAATGCTACGAGGACACTATGGCTACTGTTGGGGGAACTATTAATGCTACAAGGACACTATGGCTACTGTTGGGGGAACTATTAATGCTACGTGGACACTATGGCTACTGTTGGGGAACTATTAATGCTACGTGGACACTATGGCTACTGTTGGGGGAACTTTTAATGCTACGAGGACACTATGGCTACTGTTGGGGAACTATTAATGCTACGAGGACACTATAGCTACTGTTGGGGGAACTATTAATGCTACGAGGACACTATGGCTACTGTTGGGGGAACTATTAATGCTACGAGGACACTATGGCTACTGTTGGGGGAACTATTAATGCTACGAGGACACTATGGCTACTGTTGGGGAACTATTAATGCTACGAAGACACTATAGCTACTGTTGGGGGAACTATTAATGCTACGAGGACACTATGGCTACTGTTGGGGGAACTATTAATGCTACGTGGACACTATGGCTACTGTTGGGGAACTATTAATGCTACGAGGACACTATGGCTACTGTTGGGGGAACTATTAATGCTACGAGGACACTATGGCTACTGTTGGGGAACTATTAATGCTACGAGGGCACTATGGCTACTGTTGGGGGAACTATTAATGCTACGAGGACACTATGGCTACTGTTACCAGATTTATTAATGCTACGAGGACACTATGGCTACTGTTGTGGGAACTATTAATGCTACGAGGACACTATGGCTACTGTTGGGGGAACTATTAATGCTACGAAGACACTATAGCTACAGTTGGGGGAACTATTAATGCTACGAGGACACTATGGCTACTGTTGGGGGAACTATTAATGCTACGTGGACACTATGGCTACTGTTGGGGAACTATTAATGCTACGAGGACACTATGGCTACTGTTGGGGGAAATATTAATGCTACGAGGGCACTATGGCTACTGTTGGGGGAACTATTAATGCTACGAGGGCACTATGGCTACTGTTGGGGGAACTATTAATGCTGCGAGGACACTATGGCTACTGTTACCAGAATTATTAATGCTACGAGGACACTATGGCTACTGTTGTGGGAACTATTAATGCTACGAGGACACTATGGCTACTGTTGGGGGAACTATTAATGCTACGAGGACACTATGGCTACTGTTGGGGAACTATTAATGCTACGAGGACACTATGGCTACTGTTGGGGGAACTATTAATGCTACGTGGACACTATGGCTACTGTTGGGGAACTATTAATGCTGCGAGGACACTATGGCTACTGTTGGGGGAACTATTAATGCTACGAGGACACTATGGCTACTGTTGGGGAACTATTAATGCTACGTGGACACTATGGCTACTGTTGGGGGAACTATTAATGCTACGAGGACACTATGGCTACTGTTGGGGAACTATTAATGCTACGAAGACACTATAGCTACTGTTGGGGGAACTATTAATGCTACGAGGACACTATGGCTACTGTTGGAACTATTAATGCTACGTGGACACTATGGCTACTGTTGGGGAACTATTAATGCTACGAAGACACTATGGCTACTGTTGGGGGAACTATTAATGCTACGAGGACACTATGGCTACTGTTGGGGAACTATTAATGCTACGAGGACACTATGGCTACTGTTAGGAGATCTATTAATGCTACGGGGACACTGGCTACTGTTGGGGGAACTATTAATGCTACGAGGACATTATGGCTACTGTTGGGAGATCTATTAATGCTACGGGGACACTATAGCTACTGTTGGGGGAACTATTAATGCTACGAGGACACTATGGCTACTGTTGGGGGAACTATTAATGCTACGAGGACACTATGGCTACTGTTGGGGGAACTATTAATGCTACGAGGACACTATGGCTACTGTTGGGAGATCTATTAATGCTACGAGGACACTATGGCTACTGTTGGGGGAACTATTAATGCTACGAGGACACTATGGCTACTGTTGGGAGATCTATTAATGCTACGAGGACACTATGGCTACTGTTGGAGGAACTATTAATGCTACGAGGACACTATGGCTACTGTTACCAGATTTATTAATGCTACGAGGACACTATGGCTACTGTTGTGGGAACTATTAATGCTACGAGGACACTATGGCTACTGTTGGGGGAACTATTAATGCTACGTGGACACTATGGCTACTGTTGGGGAACTATTAATGCTACGAGGACACTATGGCTACTGTTGGGGGAACTATTATTGCTACGAGGACACTATGGCTACTGTTGGGGAACTATTAATGCTACGAGGACACTATGGCTACTGTTGGGAGATCTATTAATGCTACGAGGACACTATGGCTACTGTTGGGGGAACTATTAAAGCTACGAGGACACTATGGCTACTGTTAGGAGATCTATTAATGCTACGAGGGGAATTTTGGCTAGTATTGGGGGAAACTATTAATGCTACGAGGACACTATGGCTACTGTTGGGAGATCTATTAATGCTACGGGAACACTATGGCTACTGTTGGGGGAACTATTAATGCTACGAGGACACTATGGCTACTGTTGGGGGAACTATTAATGCTACGAGGCCACTATGGCTACTGTTGGGGGAACTATTAATGCTACGAGGCCACTATGGCTAATGTTGGGAGATCTATTAATGCTACGAGGACACTATGGCTACTGTTGGGAGATCTATTAATGCTACGAGGACACTATGGCTACTGTTGGGGGAACTATTAATGCTACGAGGACACTATGGCTACTGTTAGGAGATCTATTAATGCTACGAGGGGAATTTTGGCTAGTATTGGGGGAACTATTAATGCTACGAGGACACTATGGCTACTGTTGGGAGATCTATTAATGCTACGGGAACACTATGGCTACTGTTGGGGGAACTATTAATGCTACGAGGACACTATGGCTACTGTTGGGGGAACTATTAATGCTACGAGGACACTATGGCTACTGTTGGGGGAACTATTAATGCTACGAGGCCACTATGGCTAATGTTGGGGGAACTATTAATGCTACGAGGACACTATGGCTACTGTTGGGGGAACTATTAATGCTACGAGGACACTATGGCTACTGTTGGGAGATCTATTAATGCTACGAGGACACTATGGCTACTGTTACCAGAGTTATTAATGCTACGAGGACACTATGGCTACTGTTAGGAGATCTATTAATGCTACGAGGGCACTATGGCTAGTATTGGGGGAACTATTAATGCTACGAGGACACTATGGCTACTGTTGGGAGATCTATTAATGCTACGGGGACACTATGGCTACTGTTAGGAGATCTATTAATGCTACGAGGGCACTATGGCTAGTATTGGGGGAACTATTAATGCTACGAGGACACTATGGCTACTGTTGGGAGATCTATTAATGCTACGGGGACACTATGGCTACTGTTGGGGGAACTATTAATGCTACGAGGCCACTATGGCTAATGTTGGGGGAACTATTAATGCTACGAGGACACTATGGCTACTGTAGGGGGAACTATTAATGCTACGTGGACACTATGGCTACTGTTGGGGAACTATTAATGCTACGAGGACACTATGGCTACTGTTGGGGGAACTATTAATGCTACGAGGACACTATGGCTACTGTTACCAGAGTTATTAATGCTACGAGGACACTATGGCTACTGTTAGGAGATCTATTAATGCTACGAGGACACTATGGCTACTGTTGGGGGAACTATTAATGCTACGGGGACACTATGGCTAATGTTGTGGGAACTATTAATGCTACGAGGACACTATGGCTACTGTTGGGGGAACTATTAATGCTACGAGGACACTGGCTACTGTTGGGGGAACTATTAATGCTACGTGAACACTATGGCTACTGTTGGGGAACTATTAATGCTACGAGGACACTATGGCTACTGTTGGGGGAACTATTAATGCTACGAGGACACTATGGCTACTGTTGGGGAACTATTAATGCTACGAGGACACTATGGCTACTGTTAGGAGATCTATTAATGCTACGGGGACACTATGGCTACTGTTAGGAGATCTATTAATGCTACGGGGACACTATGGCTACTGTTAGATCTATTAATGCTACGAGGACACTATGGCTACTGTTGGGAGATCTATTAATGCTACGAGGACACTATGGCTACTGTTAGATCTATTAATGCTACGAGGACACTATGGCTACTGTTAGATCTATTAATGCTACGAGGACACTATGGCTACAGTTGGGGAACTATTAATGCTACGAGGACACTATGGCTACTGTTTTGGAACTATTAATGCTACGAGGACACTATGGCTACTGTTGGGGGAACTATTAATGCTACGTGGACACTATGGCTACTGTTAGAAGATCTATTAATGCTACGAGGGCACTATGGCTACTGTTTTGGAACTATTAATGCTACGAGGACACTATGGCTACTGTTGGGGAACTATTAATGCTACGTGGACACTATGGCTACTGTTAGAAGATCTATTAATGCTACGAGGGCACTATGGCTACTGTTGGGGGAACTATTAATGCTACGAGGACACTATGGCTACTGTTGGGGAACTATTAATGCTACGAGGACACTATGGCTAGTATTGGGGGAACTATTAATGCTACGAGGATACTATGGCTACTGTTGGGAGATCTATTAATGCTACGAGGGCACTATGGCTACTGTTGGGGGAACTATTAATGCTACGAGGCCACTATGGCTACTGTTGGGGAACTATTAATGCTACGAGGGCACTATGGCTACTGTTGGGGGAACTATTAATGCTACGAGGGCACTATGGCTACTGTTGGGGGAACTATTAATGCTACGAGGGCACTATGGCTACTGTTGGGGGAACTATTAATTCTACGAGGACACTATGGCTACTGTTACCAGATTTATTAATGCTACGAGGACACTATGGCTACTGTTAGATCTATTAATGCTACGAGGACACTATGGCTACTGTTGTGGGAACTATTAATGCTACGAGGACACTATGGCTACTGTTGGGGGAACTATTAATGCTACAAGGACACTATGGCTACTGTTGGGGGAACTATTAATGCTACGTGGACACTATGGCTACTGTTGGGGAACTATTAATGCTACGTGGACACTATGGCTACTGTTGGGGGAACTATTAATGCTACGAGGACACTATGGCTACTGTTGGGGAACTATTAATGCTACGAGGACACTATAGCTACTGTTGGGGGAACTATTAATGCTACGAGGACACTATGGCTACTGTTGGGGGAACTATTAATGCTACGTGGACACTATGGCTACTGTTGGGGAACTATTAATGCTACGAGGACACTATGGCTACTGTTGGGGGAACTATTAATGCTACGAGGACACTATGGCTACTGTTGGGGAACTATTAATGCTACGAGGACACTATGGCTACTGTTAGGAGATCTATTAATGCTACGAGGGCACTATGGCTACTGTTGGGGGAACTATTAATGCTACGAGGACACTATGGCTAATGTTGTGGGAACTATTAATGCTACGAGGACACTATGGCTACTGTTGGGAGATCTATTAATGCTACGAGGACACTATGGCTACTGTTGGGGGAACTATTAATGCTACGAGGACACTGTGGCTACTGTTTCCAGATTTATTAATGCTACGAGGACACTATGGCTACTGTTGTGGGAACTATTAATGCTACGAGGACACTATGGCTACTGTTGGGGAACTATTAATGCTACGAGGACACTATGGCTACTGTTGGGATAACTATTAATGCTACGTGGACACTATGGCTACTGTTGGGGAACTATTAATGCTACGTGGACACTATGGCTACTGTTGGGGGAACTATTAATGCTACGAGGACACTATGGCTACTGTTGGGGAACTATTAATGTTACGAGGACACTATAGCTACTATTGGGGGAACTATTAATGCTACGAGGACACTATGGCTACTGTTGGGGGAACTATTAATGCTACGTGGACACTATGGCTACTGTTGGGGAACTATTAATGCTACGAGGACACTATGGCTACTGTTGGGGGAACTATTAATGCTACGAGGACACTATGGCTACTGTTGGGGAACTATTAATGCTACGAGGACACTATGGCTACTGTTAGGAGATCTATTAATGCTACGGGGACACTATGGCTACTGTTGGGGGAACTATTAATGCTACGAGGACATTATGGCTACTGTTGGGAGATTTATTAATGCTACGAAGACACTATGGCTACTGTTGGGGGAACTATTAATGCTACGAGGACACTATGGCTAATGTTGTGGGAACTATTAATGCTACGAGGACACTATGGCTACTGTTGCGGGAACTATTAATGCTACGAGGACACTATGGCTACTGTTGGAGGAACTATTAATGCTACGAGGACACTATGGCTACTGTTAGGAGATCTATTAATGCTACGAGGGCACTATGGGTACTGTTGGGGGAACTATTAATGCTACGAGGACACTATGGCTACTGTTGTGGGAACTATTAATGCTACGAGGGCACTATGGCTACTGTTGGGGGAACTATTAATGCTACGGGGACATTATGGCTACTGTTGGGGGAACTATTAATGCTACGAGGACACTATGGCTACTGTTGTGGGAACTATTAATGCTACGAGGGCACTATGGCTACTGTTGGAGATCTATTAATGCTACGAGGACACTGGCTACTGTTAGGAGATCTATTAATGCTACGAGGACACTATGGCTACTGTTAGGAGATCTATTAATGCTACGAGGACACTATGGCTACTGTTGGGGGAACTATTAATGCTACGGGGACATTATGGCTACTGTTGGGGGAACTATTAATGCTACGAGGACACTATGGCTACTGTTAGGAGATCTATTAATGCTACGAGGACACTATGGCTACTGTTAGGAGATCTATTAATGCTACGGGGACACTATGGCTACTGTTGGGGGAACTATTAATGCTACGTGGACACTATGGCTACTGTTGGGGGAACTATTATTGCTACGAGGACACTATGGCTACTGTTGGGGGAACTATTAATGCTACGAGGACACTATGGCTACTGTTGGGGGAACTATTAATGCTACGAGGACACTATGGCTACTGTTGGGGGAACTATTAATGCTACGAGGACACTATGGCTACTGTTGGGGGAACTATTAATGCTACGAGGACATTATGGCTACTGTTGGGAGATCTATTAATGCTACGGGGACATTATGGCTACTGTTGGGGGAACTATTAATGCTACGAGGACACTATGGCTACTGTTAGGAGATCTATTAATGCTACGGGGACATTATGGCTACTGTTGGGGGAACTATTAATGCTACGAGGACACTATGGCTACTGTTAGGAGATCTATTAATGCTACGAGGACACTATGGCTACTGTTAGGAGATCTATTAATGCTACGGGGTCACTATGGCTACTGTTGGGGGAACTATTAATGCTACGAGGACATTATGGCTACTGTTAAGAGATCTATTTATGCTACGAGGACACTATGGCTACTGTTGGGGGAACTATTAATGCTACGAGGACATTATGGCTGCTGTTAGGAGATCTATTAATGCTACGAGGACACTATAGCTACTGTTGGGGGAACTATTAATGCTACGAGGACACTATGGCTACTGTTGGGAGATCTATTAATGCTACGAGGACACTATGGCTACTGTTGGGGGAACTATTAATGCTACGAGGACACTATGGCTACTGTTGGGGGAACTATTAATGCTACGAGGACACTATGGCTACTGTTGGGAGATCTATTAATGCTACGGGGACACTATGGCTACTGTTGGGGGAACTATTAATGCTACGAGGACACTATGGCTACTGTTAGATCTATTAATGCTACGAGGACACTATGGCTACTGTTGTGGGAACTATTAATGCTACGAGGACACTATGGCTACTGTTGGGGGAACTATTAATGCTACAAGGACACTATGGCTACTGTTGGGGGAACTATTAATGCTACGTGGACACTATGGCTACTGTTGGGGAACTATTAATGCTACGTGGACACTATGGCTACTGTTGGGGGAACTATTAATGCTACGAGGACACTATGGCTACTGTTGGGGGAACTATTAATGCTACGTGGACACTATGGCTACTGTTGGGGAACTATTAATGCTACGAGGACACTATGGCTACTGTTAGGAGATCTATTAATGCTACGGGGACACTATGGCTACTGTTGGGGGAACTATTAATGCTACGAGGACATTATGGCTACTGTTGGGAGATCTATTAATGCTACGAGGACACTATGGCTACTGTTGGGGGAACTATTAATGCTACGAGGACACTATGGCTAATGTTGTGGGAACTATTAATGCTACGAGGACACTATGGCTACTGTTGGGGGAACTATTAATGCTACGAGGACACTATGGCTACTGTTGGGGGAACTATTAATGCTACGAGGACACTATGGCTACTGTTAGGAGATCTATTAATGCTACGAGGGCACTATGGCTACTGTTGGGGGAACTATTAATGCTACGAGGACACTATGGCTACTGTTGTGGGAACTATTAATGCTACGAGGGCACTATGGCTACTGTTGGGGGAACTATTAATGCTACGAGGACACTATGGCTACTGTTAGGGGAACTATTAATGCTACGGGGACATTATGGCTACTGTTGGGGGAACTATTAATGCTACGAGGACACTATGGCTACTGTTAGGAGATCTATTAATGCTACGGGGACACTATGGCTACTGTTGGGGGAACTATTAATGCTACGTGGACACTATGGCTACTGTTGGGGGAACTATTAATGCTACGAGGACACTATGGCTACTGTTGGGGGAACTATTAATGCTACGAGGACACTATGGCTACTGTTGGAGGAACTATTAATGCTACGAGGACACTATGGCTACTGTTGGGGGAACTATTAATGCTACGAGGACACTATGGCTACTGTTACCAGATTTATTAATGCTACGAGGACACTATGGCTACTGTTAGGAGATCTATTAATGCTACGGGGACATTATGGCTACTGTTGGGGGAACTATTAATGCTACGAGGACACTATGGCTACTGTTAAGAGATCTATTAATGCTACGAGGACACTATGGCTACTGTTAGGAGATCTATTAATGCTACGGGGACACTATGGCTACTGTTGGGGGAACTATTAATGCTACGAGGACATTATGGCTACTGTTAAGAGATCTATTAATGCTACGAGGACACTATGGCTACTGTTGGGGGAACTATTAATGCTACGAGGACATTATGGCTGCTGTTAGGAGATCTATTAATGCTACGAGGACACTATAGCTACTGTTGGGGGAACTATTAATGCTACGAGGACACTATGGCTACTGTTGGGAGATCTATTAATGCTACGAGGACACTATGGCTACTGTTGGGGGAACTATTAATGCTACGAGGACACTATGGCTACTGTTGGGGGATCTATTAATGCTACGAGGACACTATGGCTACTGTTGGGAGATCTATTAATGCTACGAGGACACTATGGCTACTGTTGGGGGAACTATTAATGCTACGAGGACACTATGGCTACTGTTAGATCTATTAATGCTACGAGGGCACTATGGCTACTGTTGGGGGAACTATTAATGCTACGAGGACACTATGGCTACTGTTGGGGGACCTATTAATGCTACGAGGACACTATGGCTACTGTTAGGAGATCTATTAATGCTACGAGGACACTATGGCTACTGTTAGGAGATCTATTAATGCTACGAGGACACTATGGCTACTGTTGGGGGAACTATTAATGCTACGAGGACACTATGGCTACTGTTGGGGGAACTATTAATGCTACGAGGACACTATGGCTACTGTTGGGAGATCTATTAATGCTACGGGGACACTATGGCTACTGTTGGGGGAACTATTAATGCTACGAGGACACTATGGCTACTGTTGGGAGATCTATTAATGCTACGAGGACACTATGGCTACTGTTGGGAGATCTATTAATGCTACGAGGCCACTATGGCTAATGTTGGGAGATCTATTAATGCTACGAGGACACTATGGCTACTGTTGGGAGATCTATTAATGCTACGAGGACACTATGGCTACTGTTGGGGGAACTATTAATGCTACGAGGACACTATGGCTACTGTTAGGAGATCTATTAATGCTACGAGGGGAATTTTGGCTAGTATTGGGGGAACTATTAATGCTACGAGGACACTATGGCTACTGTTGGGAGATCTATTAATGCTACGGGAACACTATGGCTACTGTTGGGGGAACTATTAATGCTACGAGGACACTATGGCTACTGTTGGGGGAACTATTAATGCTACGAGGACACTATGGCTACTGTTGGGGGAACTATTAATGCTACGAGGCCACTATGGCTAATGTTGGGGGAACTATTAATGCTACGAGGACACTATGGCTACTGTTGGGGGAACTATTAATGCTACGAGGACACTATGGCTACTGTTGGGAGATCTATTAATGCTACGAGGACACTATGGCTACTGTTACCAGAGTTATTAATGCTACGAGGACACTATGGCTACTGTTAGGAGATCTATTAATGCTACGAGGGCACTATGGCTAGTATTGGGGGAACTATTAATGCTACGAGGACACTATGGCTACTGTTGGGAGATCTATTAATGCTACGGGGACACTATGGCTACTGTTAGGAGATCTATTAATGCTACGAGGGCACTATGGCTAGTATTGGGGGAACTATTAATGCTACGAGGACACTATGGCTACTGTTGGGAGATCTATTAATGCTACGGGGACACTATGGCTACTGTTGGGGGAACTATTAATGCTACGAGGCCACTATGGCTAATGTTGGGGGAACTATTAATGCTACGAGGACACTATGGCTACTGTAGGGGGAACTATTAATGCTACGTGGACACTATGGCTACTGTTGGGGAACTATTAATGCTACGAGGACACTATGGCTACTGTTGGGGGAACTATTAATGCTACGAGGACACTATGGCTACTGTTACCAGAGTTATTAATGCTACGAGGACACTATGGCTACTGTTAGGAGATCTATTAATGCTACGAGGACACTATGGCTACTGTTGGGGGAACTATTAATGCTACGGGGACACTATGGCTAATGTTGTGGGAACTATTAATGCTACGAGGTCACTATGGCTACTGTTGGGGGAACTATTAATGCTACGAGGACACTGGCTACTGTTGGGGGAACTATTAATGCTACGTGAACACTATGGCTACTGTTGGGGAACTATTAATGCTACGAGGACACTATGGCTACTGTTGGGGGAACTATTAATGCTACGAGGACACTATGGCTACTGTTGGGGAACTATTAATGCTACGAGGACACTATGGCTACTGTTAGGAGATCTATTAATGCTACGGGGACACTATGGCTACTGTTAGGAGATCTATTAATGCTACGGGGACACTATGGCTACTGTTAGATCTATTAATGCTACGAGGACACTATGGCTACTGTTGGGAGATCTATTAATGCTACGAGGACACTATGGCTACTGTTAGATCTATTAATGCTACGAGGACACTATGGCTACTGTTAGATCTATTAATGCTACGAGGACACTATGGCTACAGTTGGGGAACTATTAATGCTACGAGGACACTATGGCTACTGTTTTGGAACTATTAATGCTACGAGGACACTATGGCTACTGTTGGGGGAACTATTAATGCTACGTGGACACTATGGCTACTGTTAGAAGATCTATTAATGCTACGAGGGCACTATGGCTACTGTTTTGGAACTATTAATGCTACGAGGACACTATGGCTACTGTTGGGGAACTATTAATGCTACGTGGACACTATGGCTACTGTTAGAAGATCTATTAATGCTACGAGGGCACTATGGCTACTGTTGGGGGAACTATTAATGCTACGAGGACACTATGGCTACTGTTGGGGAACTATTAATGCTACGAGGACACTATGGCTAGTATTGGGGGAACTATTAATGCTACGAGGATACTATGGCTACTGTTGGGAGATCTATTAATGCTACGAGGGCACTATGGCTACTGTTGGGAGATCTATTAATGCTACGAGGACACTATGGCTACTGTTGGGGGAACTATTAATGCTACGAGGACACTATGGCTACTGTTGGGGGAACTATTAATGCTACGAGGCCACTATGGCTACTGTTGGGGAACTATTAATGCTACGAGGGCACTATGGCTACTGTTGGGGGAACTATTAATGCTACGAGGGCACTATGGCTACTGTTGGGGGAACTATTAATGCTACGAGGGCACTATGGCTACTGTTGGGGGAACTATTAATTCTACGAGGACACTATGGCTACTGTTACCAGATTTATTAATGCTACGAGGACACTATGGCTACTGTTAGATCTATTAATGCTACGAGGACACTATGGCTACTGTTGTGGGAACTATTAATGCTACGAGGACACTATGGCTACTGTTGGGGGAACTATTAATGCTACAAGGACACTATGGCTACTGTTGGGGGAACTATTAATGCTACGTGGACACTATGGCTACTGTTGGGGAACTATTAATGCTACGTGGACACTATGGCTACTGTTGGGGGAACTATTAATGCTACGAGGACACTATGGCTACTGTTGGGGAACTATTAATGCTACGAGGACACTATAGCTACTGTTGGGGGAACTATTAATGCTACGAGGACACTATGGCTACTGTTGGGGGAACTATTAATGCTACGTGGACACTATGGCTACTGTTGGGGAACTATTAATGCTACGAGGACACTATGGCTACTGTTGGGGGAACTATTAATGCTACGAGGACACTATGGCTACTGTTGGGGAACTATTAATGCTACGAGGACACTATGGCTACTGTTAGGAGATCTATTAATGCTACGAGGGCACTATGGCTACTGTTGGGGGAACTATTAATGCTACGAGGACACTATGGCTAATGTTGTGGGAACTATTAATGCTACGAGGACACTATGGCTACTGTTGGGAGATCTATTAATGCTACGAGGACACTATGGCTACTGTTGGGGGAACTATTAATGCTACGAGGACACTGTGGCTACTGTTACCAGATTTATTAATGCTACGAGGACACTATGGCTACTGTTGTGGGAACTATTAATGCTACGAGGACACTATGGCTACTGTTGGGGAACTATTAATGCTACGAGGACACTATGGCTACTGTTGGGGGAACTATTAATGCTACGTGGACACTATGGCTACTGTTGGTGAACTATTAATGCTACGTGGACACTATGGCTACTGTTGGGGGAACTATTAATGCTACGAGGACACTATGGCTACTGTTGGGGAACTATTAATGTTACGAGGACACTATAGCTACTATTGGGGGAACTATTAATGCTACGAGGACACTATGGCTACTGTTGGGGGAACTATTAATGCTACGTGGACACTATGGCTACTGTTGGGGAACTATTAATGCTACGAGGACACTATGGCTACTGTTGGGGGAACTATTAATGCTACGAGGACACTATGGCTACTGTTGGGGAACTATTAATGCTACGAGGACACTATGGCTACTGTTAGGAGATCTATTAATGCTACGGGGACACTATGGCTACTGTTGGGGGAACTATTAATGCTACGAGGACATTATGGCTACTGTTGGGAGATTTATTAATGCTACGAAGACACTATGGCTACTGTTGGGGGAACTATTAATGCTACGAGGACACTATGGCTACTGTTGGGGAACTATTAATGCTACGAGGACACTATGGCTAATGTTGTGGGAACTATTAATGCTACGAGGACACTATGGCTACTGTTGGGGGAACTATTAATGCTACGAGGACACTATGGCTACTGTTGGGGGAACTATTAATGCTACGAGGACACTATGGCTACTGTTAGGAGATTTATTAATGCTACGAGGGCACTATGGGTACTGTTGGGGGAACTATTAATGCTACGAGGACACTATGGCTACTGTTGTGGGAACTATTAATGCTACGAGGGCACTATGGCTACTGTTGGGGGAACTATTAATGCTACGGGGACATTATGGCTACTGTTGGGGGAACTATTAATGCTACGAGGACACTATGGCTACTGTTGTGGGAACTATTAATGCTACGAGGGCACTATGGCTACTGTTGGAGATCTATTAATGCTACGAGGACACTATGGCTACTGTTAGGAGATCTATTAATGCTACGAGGACACTATGGCTACTGTTAGGAGATCTATTAATGCTACGAGGACACTATGGCTACTGTTGGGGGAACTATTAATGCTACGGGGACATTATGGCTACTGTTGGGGGAACTATTAATGCTACGAGGACACTATGGCTACTGTTAGGAGATCTATTAATGCTACGAGGACACTATGGCTACTGTTAGGAGATCTATTAATGCTACGGGGACACTATGGCTACTGTTGGGGGAACTATTAATGCTACGTGGACACTATGGCTACTGTTGGGGGAACTATTAATGCTACGAGGACACTATGGCTACTGTTGGGGGAACTATTAATGCTACGAGGACACTATGGCTACTGTTGGGGGAACTATTAATGCTACGAGGACACTATGGCTACTGTTGGGGGAACTATTAATGCTACGAGGACACTATGGCTACTGTTGGGGGAACTATTAATGCTACGAGGACATTATGGCTACTGTTGGGAGATCTATTAATGCTACGGGGACATTATGGCTACTGTTGGGGGAACTATTAATGCTACGAGGACACTATGGCTACTGTTAGGAGATCTATTAATGCTACGGGGACATTATGGCTACTGTTGGGGGAACTATTAATGCTACGAGGACACTATGGCTACTGTTAGGAGATCTATTAATGCTACGAGGACACTATGGCTACTGTTAGGAGATCTATTAATGCTACGGGGTCACTATGGCTACTGTTGGGGGAACTATTAATGCTACGAGGACATTATGGCTACTGTTAAGAGATCTATTTATGCTACGAGGACACTATGGCTACTGTTGGGGGAACTATTAATGCTACGAGGACATTATGGCTGCTGTTAGGAGATCTATTAATGCTACGAGGACACTATAGCTACTGTTGGGGGAACTATTAATGCTACGAGGACACTATGGCTACTGTTGGGAGATCTATTAATGCTACGAGGACACTATGGCTACTGTTGGGGGAACTATTAATGCTACGAGGACACTATGGCTACTGTTGGGGGAACTATTAATGCTACGAGGACACTATGGCTACTGTTGGGAGATCTATTAATGCTACGGGGACACTATGGCTACTGTTGGGGGAACTATTAATGCTACGAGGACACTATGGCTACTGTTAGATCTATTAATGCTACGAGGACACTATGGCTACTGTTGTGGGAACTATTAATGCTACGAGGACACTATGGCTACTGTTGGGGGAACTATTAATGCTACAAGGACACTATGGCTACTGTTGGGGGAACTATTAATGCTACGTGGACACTATGGCTACTGTTGGGGAACTATTAATGCTACGTGGACACTATGGCTACTGTTGGGGGAACTATTAATGCTACGAGGACACTATGGCTACTGTTGGGGGAACTATTAATGCTACGTGGACACTATGGCTACTGTTGGGGAACTATTAATGCTACGAGGACACTATGGCTACTGTTAGGAGATCTATTAATGCTACGGGGACACTATGGCTACTGTTGGGGGAACTATTAATGCTACGAGGACATTATGGCTACTGTTGGGAGATCTATTAATTCTACGAGGACACTATGGCTACTGTTGGGGGAACTATTAATGCTACGAGGACACTATGGCTAATGTTGTGGGAACTATTAATGCTACGAGGACACTATGGCTACTGTTGGGGGAACTATTAATGCTACGAGGACACTATGGCTACTGTTGGGGGAACTATTAATGCTACGAGGACACTATGGCTACTGTTAGGAGATCTATTAATGCTACGAGGGCACTATGGCTACTGTTGGGGGAACTATTAATGCTACGAGGACACTATGGCTACTGTTGTGGGAACTATTAATGCTACGAGGGCACTATGGCTACTGTTGGGGGAACTATTAATGCTACGAGGACACTATGGCTACTGTTGGGGGAACTATTAATGCTACGAGGACACTATGGCTACTGTTGGGGGAACTATTAATGCTACGAGGACATTATGGCTACTGTTGGGAGATCTATTAATGCTACGGGGACATTATGGCTACTGTTGGGGGAACTATTAATGCTACGAGGACACTATGGCTACTGTTAGGAGATCTATTAATGCTACGGGGACATTATGGCTACTGTTGGGGGAACTATTAATGCTACGAGGACACTATGGCTACTGTTAGGAGATCTATTAATGCTACGAGGACACTATGGCTACTGTTAGGAGATCTATTAATGCTACGGGGTCACTATGGCTACTGTTGGGGGAACTATTAATGCTACGAGGACATTATGGCTACTGTTAAGAGATCTATTTATGCTACGAGGACACTATGGCTACTGTTGGGGGAACTATTAATGCTACGAGGACATTATGGCTGCTGTTAGGAGATCTATTAATGCTACGAGGACACTATAGCTACTGTTGGGGGAACTATTAATGCTACGAGGACACTATGGCTACTGTTGGGAGATCTATTAATGCTACGAGGACACTATGGCTACTGTTGGGAGATCTATTAATGCTACGGGGACACTATGGCTACTGTTGGGGGAACTATTAATGCTACGAGGACACTATGGCTACTGTTAGATCTATTAATGCTACGAGGACACTATGGCTACTGTTGTGGGAACTATTAATGCTACGAGGACACTATGGCTACTGTTGGGGGAACTATTAATGCTACAAGGACACTATGGCTACTGTTGGGGGAACTATTAATGCTACGTGGACACTATGGCTACTGTTGGGGAACTATTAATGCTACGTGGACACTATGGCTACTGTTGGGGGAACTATTAATGCTACGAGGACACTATGGCTACTGTTGGGGGAACTATTAATGCTACGTGGACACTATGGCTACTGTTGGGGAACTATTAATGCTACGAGGACACTATGGCTACTGTTAGGAGATCTATTAATGCTACGGGGACACTATGGCTACTGTTGGGGGAACTATTAATGCTACGAGGACATTATGGCTACTGTTGGGAGATCTATTAATTCTACGAGGACACTATGGCTACTGTTGGGGGAACTATTAATGCTACGAGGACACTATGGCTAATGTTGTGGGAACTATTAATGCTACGAGGACACTATGGCTACTGTTGGGGGAACTATTAATGCTACGAGGACACTATGGCTACTGTTGGGGGAACTATTAATGCTACGAGGACACTATGGCTACTGTTGGGGGAACTATTAATGCTACGAGGACACTATGGCTACTGTTGGGGGAACTATTAATGCTACGAGGACACTATGGCTACTGTTACCAGATTTATTAATGCTACGAGGACACTATGGCTACTGTTAGGAGATCTATTAATGCTACAGGGACATTATGGCTACTGTTGGGGGAACTATTAATGCTACGAGGACACTATGGCTACTGTTAAGAGATCTATTAATGCTACGAGGACACTATGGCTACTGTTAGGAGATCTATTAATGCTACGGGGACACTATGGCTACTGTTGGGGGAACTATTAATGCTACGAGGACATTATGGCTACTGTTAAGAGATCTATTAATGCTACGAGGACACTATGGCTACTGTTGGGGGAACTATTAATGCTACGAGGACATTATGGCTGCTGTTAGGAGATCTATTAATGCTACGAGGACACTATAGCTACTGTTGGGGGAACTATTAATGCTACGAGGACACTATGGCTACTGTTGGGAGATCTATTAATGCTACGAGGACACTATGGCTACTGTTGGGGGAACTATTAATGCTACGAGGACACTATGGCTACTGTTGGGGGATCTATTAATGCTACGAGGACACTATGGCTACTGTTGGGAGATCTATTAATGCTACGAGGACACTATGGCTACTGTTGGGGGAACTATTAATGCTACGAGGACACTATGGCTACTGTTAGATCTATTAATGCTACGAGGGCACTATGGCTACTGTTGGGGGAACTATTAATGCTACGAGGACACTATGGCTACTGTTGGGGGAACTATTAATGCTACGAGGACACTATGGCTACTGTTAGGAGATCTATTAATGCTACGAGGACACTATGGCTACTGTTAGGAGATCTATTAATGCTACGAGGACACTATGGCTACTGTTGGGGGAACTATTAATGCTACGAGGACACTATGGCTACTGTTGGGGGAACTATTAATGCTACGAGGACACTATGGCTACTGTTGGGGGAACTATTAATGCTACGAGGACACTATGGCTACTGTTGGGAGATCTATTAATGCTACGGGGACACTATGGCTACTGTTGGGGGAACTATTAATGCTACGAGGACACTATGGCTACTGTTGGGAGATCTATTAATGCTACGAGGACACTATGGCTACTGTTGGGAGATCTATTAATGCTACGGGGACACTATGGCTACTGTTGGGAGATCTATTAATGCTACGGGGACACTATAGCTACTGTTGGGGGAACTATTAGTGCTACGAGGACACTATGGCTACTGTTGGGGGAACTATTAATGCTACGAGGACACTATGGCTACTGTTGGGAGATCTATTAATGCTACGAGGACACTATGGCTACTGTTGGGGGAACTATTAATGCTACGAGGACACTATGGCTACTGTTGGGGGAACTATTAATGCTACGAGGACACTATGGCTACTGTTGGGAGATCTATTAATGCTACGGGGACACTATGGCTACTGTTGGGGGAACTATGACTTCTATGGGGGCACTGTGGCTACTTTGGGATAATTGTGACTGCTATGAGGGAACTGTGGCTGCTATGGGGACACAGCAGGTGTGATGAGGACACTATCTTTTATAGAGACACAGTAGCTATTATGTGACACTGTATCTGTGCCAAGGACACTTTAGCTGCTATGGGGCAGTGTTGTTATGGGGGAGTATAGCTATGATGGGGCAATTTGGTTGTCACTATTTAGGCCGGATCAGGGTATTAGAGGATGACGCGTTGGTTATTTAAACACGAAAACGTGAAAGATGATGACTAATTTTCTTCTTTTACTGATGATATTTATTTTTTTCGTTATTTTCAGCGAAATCTCTTCAAACAATCAGACTGGACCCCATTTTGATATATTTTGTAAAACACTTTTTCTGCCATTATGTTGTCATGGGCCTCATGTCCCATAGCAACCAATCAGATCCCTTCTTTCATTTTCAAACCCGAACTGGAGAAATGGAAGCTGGAATCTGGTTGGTTGCTGGGATCCGAGTTCATCAGTCCTATGTATTACATAGGAGCACTTTGTCTGGTGTTGATGAGGTGGGGGTGGGGCGGGGCGTTTACTTTGTTTTGTATGTGTTACTTATTCGGTGACTGTCGGGTAACGCCAGGAGATGTTTATTTTCATGATTTCAGTTCAGTTTAGGACACTGAGCGGCATTTGACCCCGAGAGAACTCAAGTTCATGGTCAAATTGATGAGGACATGATGGAGTTAAACCTCCCGATTGTAGAGAGAGATCCAGAGCGAGATGGACGGCGACAATTCTAATTATGTAAAGAGCGTCTCACCGCAGGATTATAGGGGTTCAGTCATTAACTTCTTTGACATGTTAATAAGAGATGACGCAAAAGTTGGATCGGTTGGGGTCAGTGGAAAGCGATTTTAATCCCCAATTTGCGATTCGCCAAATGGTTCATGATTCTGCAGAAATCGACTATAAGGTCAAAAACGATTCACCTATAATTTTATTACAATCCCCCAAACCTATTCTTTAACATGGCAAAATGTTTTGCTATCTGAATCCTATTATCCTGAACCGTTTGGCGAATAGGCGAAATGTGAATTGTGCAAGTTGGAGAGCGATCACTTGGAGCTCCACCGATCTCGAGAGAGGGGCTATTCATATTTGCAGTTACTCTATGCTTGAAAGTTTGCATAAGGTTATTTGACGGAACTCCTCTTTAAAAAAAGACTCACTTTATCTACAAGTAATCGCTGTCACTTTAAATGTATTTTCAAAAAAATTCTTGAGTCCTGAAGTTGTTTAATATTCTATTCAGATGTTTCTCGTATATACCTATTCCAGGAAAAAGCTGGGTGACAACCAAGATGGTCTTTAGTACAGTCCCTATCGAGGAATATGGCCCATCACTTGTTAGTGTTATTATTATCTGCTGAATCAACCCCAGTCACCTGTAAGTGTTATTATTATATGATAGATCTGCCCCGGTCACCTGTAAGTGTTATTATTATCTGCTAGATATGCCTCGGTTCACCTGTAAGTGTTATTATTATCTGCTAGATCTGCCCCGGTCAAGTTAAATCTTGCTTGATCTGCTCCTGTCACCTGTATGTGTTTGTTACTATTATCTGCTGGATCTGCCCCAGTTGCCTGTAAGTGTTATCATTATCTACTTAATCTGCCCCAGTGAGCTGTAAGTGTTACTATCTGCTAGATCTGCCCGATCACCTGTAAGTGTTATTATTATCTGCTGGATCTGCCCGGTCACCTGTAAGTGTTATTATTATCTGCTAGATTTGCCCAGTCACCTGTAGGTGTTATTATTATCTGCTAGATCTGCCCCGGTCACCTATAAGTGTTATTATTATATGACAGATAAGCCCCAGTCACGTGTAAGTGTTATTATTATCTGCTAGATATGCCTCGGTTCACCTGTAAGTGTTAATATTATGAGCTAGATTTTCCCCGGTCACCTGTAAGTGTTATTATTGTCTGCTAGATCTGCCCCCAGTCAGCTGTAAGTGTTATTATTATCTGCTAGATCTGCCCCGGTCACCTGTAAGTGTTATTATTATCTGCTAGATCTGCCCCAGTCACCTGTAAGTGTTATTATCTGATAGATCTTCCCCAGTCATCTGTGTTATAGATCTGCCACGGTCTGAAGCACGTGGCATGTAAAAATTACATATCCTCTGATGTATTACTCACTATAGGGATTTACACCATCTCTGTAAGTGTCTCTGTAAGTGAACAAGAACTGTCTCTGTAGCTTCATAAAATGGGTTTCTGTGGTTGCTGCACACAAGCCTTAGATCACCAAGCACAGTGCCAAGCGGTGGCTGGAGTGGTGTAAAGCACTCCATCTCTGGCCTCTGGAGCAGCATATTCTCTGGTGATCTAATGGAGTAATCTGTGATTGGCAGATGCCAGAAGAATGCTAGCTACCGGAATGTGTAGTGACTACTGTAACATGTGGTGAAGAAGGAATAACGGTCTAGGGTTGTTTTCCAGGGGTTGGCCCCTTATTTCCAGTGAAGTATAATGGAGTATAATACAGGATATAACTTAGGATCAGTACAGAATAAGTAATGTAATACTGTATGTACACAGAGACTCCACCAGCAGAATAGTGAGTGCAGCTCTGGAGTATAATACAGAATGTAACTCAGGATCAGTACAGGATAAGTAATGTATGTATACAGTGACTCCACCAGCAGAATAGTGAGTGCAGCTCTGGAGTATAATACAGAATGTAACTCAGGATCAGTACAGGATAAGTAATGTATGTATACAGTGACTCCACCAGCAGAATAGTGAGTGTAGCTCTGGAGTATAATACAGGATGTAACTCAGGATCAGTACAGGATAAGTAATGTATGTACACAGTGACTCCACCAGCAGAATAGTGAGTGCAGCTCTGGAGTATAATACAGGATGTAACTCAGGATCAGTACAGGATAACTAATGTAATGTACGTACATAGTAACTCCACCAGCAGAATAGTGAGTGCAGCTCTGTAGTATAATACAGGATGTAACTCAGGATCAGTACAGGATAAGTAATGTAATGTATGTACACAGTGACTCCACCAGCAGAATAGTGAGTGCAGCTCTGGAGTATAATACAGGATGTAACTTAGGATCAGTACATGATTAGTAATGTAATGTATGTACACAGTGACTCCACCAGCAGAATAGTGAGTGCAGCTCTGGAGTATAATACAGGATGTAACTCAGGATCAGTACATGGTTAGTAATGTAATGTATTTATAAAGTGCCTCAACTTTTTATGTAGAATAATTCTAAATATAAAGTATAATATAAAGTGTAAAATGGTGTTTGGAGGAAGACCCTATACTAGAAGTAAAATCTTTGTTGTTGTTGTTTGCAGTTGATTAAAACAGCTGATTTGGATCCGAGTAAGAAATACATTTTCGGCTCCCATCCCCATGGGGTTCTTGTAGCTGGAGCTTTCACTAATTTCTGCACTGAGGCTACTGGATTTCCTGACCTATACCCGGGAATTTCACCATATTTCCTGATGTTACCTCTTTGGTTCCGGTCGCCATTTTTCAGGGACTACATTATGTGTGGCGGTAAGTATTAGATAGTGATCCTGAATGTAGATCTATCTAGATATATCATCAATGGCATAACATATTCAGTATATACACACAATCAATGCACCTAACTTGGTTGAACTTGATGGACATTTGTCTTTTTTCAACCCTACTAACACCAATAAGGGGATTGACCCATGCCCTGACCGTTAGGATACTTTATTAAGCCAATGATTATTTAATTGTGCTGGGTGCCATGGGTGCGCCAACGTGCTAGGGCCATGAATGGATATTGGGATGCAAGGCTAGGGCAGCAAACTAAATTAGGCGAAAGAAAGCCTAGTTAAGAACTCTGTCCATTCTCCCATTACATTCTAAGACCTAGTAAATCAGCAAAACGGGTGGATCTCATCTGTTATTATGTGGAATTCTCAATTTTACTGAAAGTCTTTCTACAACTATCCACATAGAAAAATCTTGAGATATTGTAGTTCTCACACTGGCCACTAGAGCACACATAATAGACTGACACTTCCTGTTCTCTGCAGCTCTCTTGTCAGCTTTGCTGTATAGACTGCAATAGGATAAGCAGAGTCATCTCATTATTATTAGAAGGTGGGGGAGTTAATGCCAGCTCTATTTTACGGCTGGAGGCCTAGATAAACCAGGATAGTAACACTATACACACAGATAAGACTCTCTCCGCAGCTTTCGTGCAGCTCTCTCGTCTCTGGGGAGGGGCTGTACTCCACTTCCTTGGGGGCTGTAATAATTTGAAATATTTCTGTCCGTTAACTCTTATTCATTGCAGCTGCCATAAAGCACTCACCCCATACTGCACTTTCTTTATCGTAACTACAAGAAGAAAGTTTACGTTTCCAATATGGCTGCCAACGAGGAATTTAAAAAGCAAAATGAAAAAAAATTGTTCCAACGTTAAAAAAAAAAAACAACGTAAAAAACAAAACACATTGTTTCTTTTCTACAGACCGACATCTAATGCATGAGAATAAAATTACAACCATTGTCTTTAAGACACATTAATCTCTTCTAGGATTAATCCCATCTGACAAGGAAAGTGCTACCTACTTGCTGAGACAAAAAAAAGCTGGAACCGCTCTAGTTATCGCTGTGGGTGGAGCCCCAGAATCCTTAGACGCTCGACCTGGTGCTTTTACCCTATTGCTAAAAAACAGAAAAGGATTTGTTAAACTTGCCATCGAAAATGGGTAATTTCATGTATCAACTTTTCTTAATTTGAATTTTTGTGAACCTAGAGTTGCGTTCACATTTCTGCAGGCTTCAGAGCTGAAATCTCCCAGCCAGAAATGTCCTCTGAAGCTCCTGGGCCTCAATGCAAAATCTATTACAGGGCCCCCATCTACCATTTATAATACAGGTGCCTTCTTATGTGGCAGAGAGTACTTTGGGCCCCCTGAGGTATATGCACCCCCTATAAATACAACCCTGCTCCGAGAATTCCCTGCTTCTTTATTGTCTGCATAGAACTTTCTATGGTGATATGCATTTTGGGAAGTGTTGTCTTTAAAACAGCCACTGAAAAGTAATCTGTATTGTATTGTAGCTCAGCTAAGCTGTTAGGGGTTTGCCTGTTGACAGGCTTGCTGACTGTTTCCAATAACAACCAGCAGAATTGTGAATGCAGTTCCGGAGTATAATACAGGCTATAAGTTAGTATCAGTACCGGGCACTGTATGGTCATCTTATGTAGGATAAACTGACCCTAAACCCCTTGCCCCCTCCCACATTGTAGAGGATTATCTAAAATGTCAGAGGCGTGTCTGTCGGCATGGATGACTGTTTCCAATAGCAACCAGCAGAAATGTGAATGTAGCTCTCTGCTGGATCAAGATGAGTACAACAAAAGTAATGTATGTAAACTGGTAAATGGTGGCTATATACACAATAAGGGGAAAAAATGGGGGCTCTGGTCTGGTCATTACCTTCTCTTTAATCCATGTGTACATGTACAGGGCTTCCTTGGTCCCAGTTTTTTCATTCGGGGAAAACGAGCTCTTTGATCAAGTGGATAACCCGAAAGGATCGTGGCTGAGGGCAATCCAGGAGAAGCTGCAAAAAGTGATGGGTGTGGCGTTACCGCTGTTCCACGCCCGGGGAGTCTTTCAGTACAGCTTTGGCCTAATCCCATATAGAAAGCCGATCAACACAATTGGTAAGTTGGGGGTTTCAAGAAGAAAACAACTTTTTTATACTTGTCTCCTATATGTTTTTTTTTAAATATTTTACTGTCTTAAAGGGGTTGTCTTACCACAACAACCCCCGTCCATATGCCCTATTAAGTTATATGGTAGTCGTAGATAGGGGTCCCCCACTCAGAATATCCCTCTTTTAGCCAGAGCAGAGAGTTGCTAAAAACAGTGGGTCTTGCTCCATATCACTATATATGAGAAGATATATAACGTATACCAGCTGTACATATATAATTATATACAGAAGATACCCAGGTTATACCAGCATGCTCCATATCACTATATACAAGAAGATATATAACGTATACCAGCTGTACATATATAATTATATATAGAAGATACCCAGGTTATACCAGCATGCTCCATATCACTATATACAGGAAGATGTATAACTTATACCAGCTGTACATATATAATTATATACAGAAGATACCCAGGTTATACCAGCATGCTCCATATCACTATATACAGAAGATGTATAACTTATACCAGCTGTACATATATAATTATATACAGGAGATACCCAGGTTATACCAGCATGCTCCATATCACTATATACAAGAAGATGTATAACTTATACCAGCTGTACATATATAATTATATACAGGAGATACCCAGGTTATACCAGCATGCTCCATATCACTATATACAAGAAGATGTATAACTTATACCAGCTGTACATATATAATTATATACAGAAGATACCCAGGTTATACCAGCATGCTCCATATCACTATATACAAGAAGATGTATAACTTATACCAGCTGCACATATATAATTATATACAGAAGATACCCAGGTTATACCAGCATGCTCCATATCACTATATACAAGAAGATGTATAACTTATACCAGCTGTGCATATATAATTATATACAGAAGATACCCAGGTTATACCAGCATGCTCCATATCACTATATACAGGAAGATGTATAACTTATACCAGCTGTACATATATATAATTATATACAGAAGATACCCAGGTTATACCAGCATGCTCCATATCACTATATACAAGACGATGTATAACTTATACCAGCTGTACATATATCATTATATACAGAAGATACCCAGGTTATACCAGCATGCTCCATATCACTATATACAAGAAGATGTATAACGTATACCAGCTGTACATATATAATTATATACGGAAGATACCCAGGTTATACCAGCCTGCTCCATATCACTATGTACAAGAAGATGTATAACTTATACCAGCTGTACATATATAATTATATACAGAAGATACCCAGGTTATACCAGCATGCTCCATATCACTATATACAAGAAGATGTATAACTTATACCAGCTGTACATATATAATTATATACAGAAGATACCCAGGTTATACCAGCATGCTCCATATCACTATATACAAGAAGATGTATAACTTATACCAGCTGTACATATATAATTATATACAGAAGATACCCAGGTTATACCAGCATGCTCCATATCACTATATACAAGAAGATGTATAACTTATACCAGCTGTGCATATATAATTATATACAGAAGATACCCAGGTTATACCAGCATGCTCTATATCACTATATACAGGAATGTGTATAACTTATACCTGCTGTACATATATATAATTATATACAGAAGATACCCAGGTTATACCAGCATGCTCCATATACTATATACAAGAAGATGTATAACATATACCAGCTGTACATATATAATTATATACAGAAGAAACCCAGGTTATACCAGCATGCTCAATATCACTATATACAAGATGTATAACTTATATCTACTGTACATATATAATTATATACAGAAGATACCCAGGTTATACCAGCATGCTCCATATCACTATATACAAGAAGATGTATAACTTATACCAGCTGTACATATATAATTATATACAGAAGATACCCAGGTTATACCAGCATGCTCCATATCACTATATACAAGAAGATGTATAACTTATACCAGCTGTACATATATCATTATATACAGAGGATACCCAGGTTATACCAGCATGCTCCATATCACTATATACAAGAAGATGTATAACATACCAGCTGTAAATATATAATCATATACAGAAGATACCCAGGTTATACCAGCATGCTCCATATCTCTATATACAAGAAGATGTATAACTTATACCAGCTGTACATATATAATTATATACAGAATATACCCAGGTTATACCAGCATGCTCCATATCACTATATACAGGAAGATGTATAACTTATACCAGCTGTACATATATAATTATATACAGAAGATACCCAGGTTATACCAGCATGCTCCATATCACTGTATACAAGAAGATGTATAACTTATACCAGCTGTACATATATAATTATATACAGAAGATACCCAGGTTATACCAGCATGCTCCATATCACTATATACAGGAAGATGTATAACTTATACCAGCTGTACATATATAATTATGTACAGAAGATACCCAGGTTATACCAGCATGCTCCATATCACTATGTACAAGAAGATGTATAACTTATACAAGCTGTACTTATATAATTATATACAGAAGATGCCCAGGTTATACCAGCATGCTCCATATCACTATATACAAGAAGATGTATAACTTATACCTACTGTACATATATAATTATATACAGAAGATACCCTGGTTATACCAGCATGCTCCATATCACTATATACAGGAAGATGTATAACTTATACCAGCTGTACATATATATTATATACAGAAGATACCCAGGTTATACCAGCATGCTCCATATCACTATATACATGAAGATGTATAACTTATACCAGCTGTACATATATAATTATATACAGAAGAAACCCAGGTTATACCAGCATGCTCCATATCACTGAATATAAGAAGATGTATAACTTATACCAGCTGTACATATATAATTATATACAGAAGATACCCAGATTATACCAGCATGCTCCATATCACTATATACAAGAAGATGTATAACTTATACCAGCTGTACATATATAATTATATACAGAAGATACCCAGGTTATACCAGCATGCTCCATATCACTATATACAAGAAGATGTATAACTTATACCAGCTGTACATATATAATTATATACAGAAGATACCCAGGTTATACCAGCATGCTCCATATCACTATATACAAGAAGATGTATAACTTATACCAGCTATACATATATAATTATATACAGAAGATACCCAGGTTATACCAGCATGCTCCATATCACTATATACAAGAAGATGTATAACTTATACCAGCTGTAGATATATAATTATATACAGAAGATACCCAGGTTATACCAGCATGCTCCATATCACTATATACAAGAAGATGTATAACTTATACCTACTGTACATATATAATTCTATACAGAAGATACCCAGGTTATACCAGCATGCTCCATATCACTATATACAAGAAGATGTATAACTTATACCAGCTGTACATATATAATTATACACAGAAGATGCCCGGGTTATACCGGCATGCTCCATATCACTATATACAAGAAGATGTATAACTTATACCAGCTGTACACATATAATTATATACATAAGATACCCAGGTTACACCAGCATGCTCCATATCACTATATACAAGAAGATGTATAACTTATACCTACTGTACATATATAATTATATACAGAAGATACCCAGGTTATACCAGCATGCTCCATATCACTATATACAAGATGTATAACTTATACCTACTGTACATATATAATTATATACAAAAGATACTCAGGTTATACCAGCATGCTCCATATCACTATATACAAGAAGATGTATAACTTATACCAGCTGTACATATATAATTATATACAGAAGATACCCAGGTTGTACCAGCATGCTCCATATCACTATATACAAGAAGATGTATAACTTACACCAGCTGTACATATATAATTATATACAGGAGATGTCCAGTTTATACCAGCATGATCCATATCACTATATACAAGAAGATGTATAACTTATACCTACTGTACATATATAATTATATACAGAAGATGCCCAGGTTATACCAGCATGCTCCATATCACTATATACAAGAAGATGTATAACTTATACCTACTGTACATATATAATTATATACAGAAGATACCCTGGTTATACCAGCATGCTCCATATCACTATATACAGGAATATATATAACTTATACCAGCTGTACATATATAATTATATACAGAAGGTACCCAGGTTATACCAGCATGCTCCATATCACTATATACAAGAAGATGTATAACTTATACCAGCTGTACATATATAATTATATACAGAAGATACCCAGGTTATACCAGCATGCTCCATATCACTATATACAAGAAGATGTATAATTTATACCAGCTGTACATATATAATTATATACAGAAGATACCCAGGTTATACCAGCATGCTCCATATCACTATATACAAGATGTATAACTAATACCAGCTGTACATATATAATAATATACAGAAGATACCCAGGCTATACCAGCATGCTCCATATCACTATATACAGGAAGACGTATAACTTATACCAGCTGTACATATATCATTATATACAGAAGATGCCCAGGTTATACCAGCATGCTCCATATCACTATATACAAGAAGATGTATAACTTATACCTACTGTACATATATAATTATATACAGAAGATACCCTGGTTATACCAGCATGCTCCATATCACTATATACAAGAAGGTGTATAACTTATACCAGCTGTACATATATAATTATATACAGGAGATGCCCAGGTTATACCAGCATGCTCCATATCACTATATACAGGAAGATGTATAACTTATACCAGCTGTACATATATAATTATATACAGAAGAAACCCAGGTTATACCAGCATGCTCCATATCACTATATACAAGAAGATGTATAACTTATACCAGCTGTACATATATAATTATATACAGAAGATACCCAGGTTATACCAGCATACTCCATATCACTATATACAAGAAGATGTATAACTTATACCAGCTGTGCATGTATAATTATATACAGAAGATACCCAGGTTATACCAGCATCCTCCATATCACTATATACAGGAAGATGTATAACTTATACCAGCTGTACATATATATAATTATATACAGAAGATACCCAGGTTATACCAGCATGCTCCATATCACTATATACAAGACGATGTATAACTTATACCAGCTGTACATATATCATTATATACAGAAGATACCCAGGTTATACCAGCATGCTCCATATCACTATATACAAGAAGATGTATAACGTATACCAGCTGTACATATATAATTATATACGGAAGATACCCAGGTTATACCAGCCTGCTCCATATCACTATATACAAGAAGATGTATAACTTATACCAGCTGTACATATATAATTATATACAGAAGATACCCAGGTTATACCAGCATGCTCCATATCACTATATACAAGAAGATGTATAACTTATACCAGCTGTACATATATCATTATATACAGAAGATACCCAGGTTATACCAGCATGCTCCATATCACTGTATACAAGAAGATTCATAACTTATACCAGCTGTACATATATAATTATATACAGAAGATACCCAGGTTATACCAGCATGCTCCATATCACTATATACAAGACGATGTATAACTTATACCAGCTGTACATATATCATTATATACAGAAGATACCCAGGTTATACCAGCATGCTCCATATCACTATATACAAGAAGATGTATAACGTATACCAGCTGTACATATATAATTATATACGGAAGATACCCAGGTTATACCAGCCTGCTCCATATCACTATATACAAGAAGATGTATAACTTATACCAGCTGTACATATATAATTATATACAGAAGATACCCAGGTTATACCAGCATGCTCCATATCACTATATACAAGAAGATGTATAACTTATACCAGCTGTACATATATCATTATATACAGAAGATACCCAGGTTATACCAGCATGCTCCATATCACTATATACAAGAAGATGTATAACTTATACCAGCTGTACATATATAATTATATACAGAAGATACCCAGGTTATACCAGCATGCTCCATATCACTATATACAAGAAGATGTATAACTTATACCAGCTGTACATATATAATTATATACAGAAGATACCCAGGTTATACCAGCATGCTCCTTATCACTATATACAAGAAGATGTATAACTCATACCAGTTGTACATATATAATTATATACAGAAGATACCCAGGTTATACCAGCATGCTCCATATCACTATATACCAGAAGATGTATAACTTATACCAGCTGTACATATATAATTATATACAGAAGATACCCAGGTTATACCAGCATGCTCCATATCACTATATACAAGAAGATGTATAAATTATACCAGCTGTACATATATAATCATATACAGAAGATACCCGGGTTATACCAGCATGCTCCATATCACTATATACAAGAAGATGTATCACTTATACCTGCTGTACATATATAATTATATACAGGAGATACCCAGGTTATACCAGCATGCTCCATATCACTATATACAAGAAGATGTATAACTTATACCAGCTGTACATATATAATTATATACAGAAGATACCCAGGTTATACCAGCATGCTCCATATCACTTTATACAAGAAGATGTATCACTTATACCAGCTGTACATATATAATTATATACAGAACATACCCAGATTATACCAGCATGCTTCATATCTCTATATACAAGAAGATGTATAACTTATACCAGCTGTACATATAGAATTATATACAGATAATACCCAGGTTATACCAGCATGCTCCATATCACTATATACAAGAAGATGTATAACATATACCAGCTGTACATATATAATTATATACAGAAGATGCCCAGGTTATACCAGCATGCTCCATATCACTATATACAAGAAGATGTATAACATATACCAGCTGTACATATATAATTATATACAGAAGATGCCCAGGTTATACCAGCATGCTCCATATCACTATATACAAGAAGATGTATAACTTATACCGGCTGTACATACATAATTATATACAGAAGATACTCAGGTTATACCAGCATGCTCCATATCACTATATACAAGAAGATGTATAACATATACCAGCTGTACATCTATAATTATATACAGATGATACCCAGGTTATACCAGCATTATTCATAGATATCACTATATACAAGAAGATATATAACTTATACCAGCTGTACATATTTAATTATATATAGAAGATACCCAGGTTATACCAGCATGCTCCATATCACTATATACAAGAAGATGTATAACTTATACCAGCTGTACATATATAATTATATACAGATAATACCCAGGTTATACCAACATGCTCCATATCACTATATACAAGAAGATGTATAACTTATACCAGATGTACATATCTAATTATATACAGAAGATACCCAGGTTATACCAGCATGCTCCATATCACTATATACAAGAAGATGTATAACTTATACCAGCTGTACATATATAATTATATACATACGATGCCCAGGTTATACCAGCATGCTCCATATCACTATATACAAGAAGATGTATAACTTATACCGGCTGTACATACATAATTATATACAGAAGATACCCAGGTTATACCAGCATGCTCCATATCACTATATACAAGAAGATGTATAACATATACCAGCTGTACATATATAATTATATACAGAAGATACCCAGGTTATACCAGCATGCTCCATATCACTATATACAAGAAGAAGATGTGTAACTTATACCAGCTGTACATATATAATTATATACAGAAGATACCCAGATTATACCAGCATGCTCCATATCACTATATACAAGAAGATGTGTAACTTATACCAGCTGTACATATATAATTATATACAGAAGATACCCAGGTTATACCAGCATGATTCATATCACTATATACAAGAAGATATATAACTTATACCAGCTGTACATATATAATATTATATACAGAAGATACCCAGGTTATACCAGCATGCTCCATATCACTATATACAGGAAGATGTATAACTTATACCAGCTGCACATATATAATTATATACAGAAGATACCCAGGTTATACCAGCATGCTCCATATCACTATATACAAGAAGATGTATAACTTATACCAGCTGTACATATATCATTATATACAGAAGATACCCAGGTTATACCAGCATGCTCCATATCACTATATACAAGAAGATGTATAACGTATACCAGCTGTACATATATAATTATATACAGAAGATGCCCAGGTTATACCAGCATGCTCCATATCACTATATACAAGAAGATGTATAACTTATACCAGCTGTACATATATAATTATATACAGAAGATGCCCGGGTTATACCAGCATTTTCTTTCAGAATATTAGTTTATTACTATACTGTTCTTGTGATCATCATTTACCTCCTGTTCTCTCTCTGGAAATTGCTGACTGTGACTGGACATTAGGACAATTATGTGATGCTATTAATACATGTCCTTCGGTCAGACGACCTGTGTAATAGTATCTGATAGTACTCCGTGTGCGATGAACCATTTGTTTGTCACATTAGTTCTGGTCACTAGAGGCATTATCCATCTATTAATCTTCCCCTGGTGTCATGGATGGGCCCTGCGTCTGGTCAGCTGTGATACCGGGATTCTTTGTAAGGAGGCCTCATTAACCTCACTATTAACTCCTGTATACCCAGTCATGGGACTGGTGTCTCAATAATATATGTCCTAGTATTGGCATATTCAGTTTATAAATTTCCTATCATAGATTTCAGACAAGGGGTGGGCACAGACTATAGTTCAACATAGCGCACCGCACTATGTCTCTCTAACAATACATCAATATGGATACCCACACATGTAGCGGATTTGTTTCTTATTTGCCGCAGCCTATATAGTGATATGGAGGATGCTGGTATAACCTGGGTATCTTCTGTATATAATTATATATGTACAGCTGGTATATTATACATCTTCTTGTATATAGTGATCTGGAGCATGCTGGTATAACCTGGGTATCTTCTGTATATAATTATATATGTACAGCTGGTATAAGTTATACATCTTCTTGTATATAGTGATATGGAGCATGCTGGTATAACCTGGGTATCTTCTGTATATAATTATATATGTACAGCTGGTATAAGTGATACATCTTCTTGTATAAAGTGATATGGAGCATGCTGGTATAACCTGGGTATCTTCTGTATATAATTATATATGTACAGCTGGTATTAGTTATACATCTTGTATATAGTGATATGGAGCATGCTGGTATAACCTGGGTATCTTCTGTATATAATTATATAAGTACAGCTGGTATAAGTTATACATCTTCTTGTATATAGTGATATGGAGCATGCTGGTATAACCTGGGTATCTCCTGTATATAATTATATATGTACAGCTGGTATAAGTTATACATCTTCTTGTATATAGTGATATGGAGCATGCTGGTATAACCTGGGTATCTTCTGTATATAATTATATAAGTACAGCTGGTATAAGTTATACATCTTCTTGTATATAGTGATATGGAGCATGCTGGTATAACCTGGGTATCTCCTGTATATAACTATATATGTACAGCTGGTATAAGTTATACATCTTCTTGTATATAGTGATATGGAGCATGCTGGTATAACCTGGGTATCTTCTGTATATAATTATATATGTACAGCTGGTATAAGTTATACATCTTCTTGTATATAGTGATATGGAGCATGCTGGTATAACCTGAGCATCTTCTGTATATAATTATATATGTACAGCTGGTATAAGTTATACCTCTTCTTGTATACAGTGATATGGAGCATGCTGGTATAACCTGGGTATCTTCTATATAGAATTATATATGTACAGCTGGTATAAGTTATACATCTTCTTGTATATAGTGATATGGAGCATGCTGGTATAACCTGGGTATCTTCTATATAGAATTATATATGTACAGCTAGTATAAGTTATACATCTTCTTGTATATAGTGATATGGAACATGCTGGTATAACCTGGGTATCTTCTATATAGAATTATATATGTACAGCTGGTATAAGTTATACATCTTCTTGTATATAGTGATATGGAGCATGCTGGTATAACCTGCTTATATTCTGTATATAATTATATATGTACAGCTGGTATAAGTTATACATCTTCTTTTATATAGTTTTATGAAGCATGCTGGTATAACCTGGGCATCTTCTGTATATAATTATATATGTACAGCTGGTATTACCTGGGTATCTTTTGTATATAATTATATATGTACAGCTGGTATTAGTTATTCATCTTGTATATAGTGATATGGAGCATGCTGGTATAACCTGGGTATCTTCTGTATATAATTATATAAGTACAGCTGGTATAAGTTATACATCTTCTTGTATATAGTGATATGGAGCATGCTGGTATAACCTGGGTATCTCCTGTATATAATTATATATGTACAGCTGGTATAAGTTATACATCTTCTTGTATATAGTGATATGGAGCATGCTGGTATAACCTGGGTATCTTCTGTATATAATTATATATGTACAGCTGGTATAAGTTATACATCTTCTTGTATATAGTGATATGGAGCATGCTGGTATAACCCGGGTATCTTCAGTATATAATTATATATGTACAGCTGGTATAAGTTATACATATTCTTGTATATAGTGATATGGAGCATGCTGGTATAACCTGAGCATCTTCTGTATATAATTATATATGTACAGCTGGTATAAGTTATACCTCTTCTTGTATACAGTGATATGGAGCATGCTGGTATAACCTGGGTATCTTCTATATAGAATTATATATGTACAGCTGGTATAAGTTATACATCTTCTTGTATATAGTGATATGGAGCATGCTGGTATAACCTGGGTATCTTCTATATAGAATTATATATGTACAGCTGGTATAAGTTATACATCTTCTTGTATATAGTGATATGGAACATGCTGGTATAACCTGGGTATCTTCTATATAGAATTATATATGTACAGCTGGTATAAGTTATACATCTTCTTGTATATAGTGATATGGAGTATGCTGGTATAACCTGGGTATTATCTGTATATAATTATATATGTACAGCTGGTATAAGTTATACATCTTCTTGTATATAGTATATGGAGCATGCTGGTATAACCTGTGTATATTGTGTATATAATTATATATGTACAGCTGGTATAAGTTATACATCTTCTTGTACATAGTGATATGGAGCATGCTGGTATAACCTGAGTATCTTCTGTATATAATTATATATGTACAGCTGGTATAAGTTATGCATCTTCTTGTAGACAGTGATATGGAACATGCTGGTATAACCTGGGTATCTTCTGTATATTATTATATATGTACAGCTGGTATAAGTTATACATATTCTTGTATATAGTGATATGGAGCATGCTGGTATAACCTGAGCATCTTCTGTATATAATTATATATGTACAGCTCGTATAAGTTATACCTCTTCTTGTATACAGTGATATGGAGCATGCTGGTATAACCTGGGTATCTTCTATATAGAATTATATATGTACAGCTGGTATAAGTTATACATCTTCTTGTATATAGTGATAAGGAACATGCTGGTATAACCTGGGTATCTTCTATATAGAATTATATATGTACAGTTGGTATAAGTTATACATCTTCTTGTATACAGTGATATGGAGTGTGCTGGTATAACCTGGGTATCTTCTGTATATAATTATATATGTACAGCTGGTATAAGTTATACATCTTCTTTTATATAGTTTTATGAAGCATGCTGGTATAACCTGGGCATCTTCTGTATATAATTATATATGTACAGCTGGTATTACCTGGGTATCTTTTGTATATAATTATATATGTACAGCTGGTATTAGTTATTCATCTTGTATATAGTGATATGGAGCATGCTGGTATAACCTGGGTATCTTCTGTATATAATTATATAAGTACAGCTGGTATAAGTTATATATCTTCTTGTATATAGTGATATGGAGCATGCTGGTATAACCTGGGTATCTCCTGTATATAATTATATATGTACAGCTGGTATAAGTTATACATCTTCTTGTATATAGTGATATGGAGCATGCTGGTATAACCTGGGTATCTTCTGTATATAATTATATATGTACAGCTGGTATAAGTTATACATCTTCTTGTATATAGTGATATGGAGCATGCTGGTATAACCCGGGTATCTTCAGTATATAATTATATATGTACAGCTGGTATAAGTTATACATATTCTTGTATATAGTGATATGGAGCATGCTGGTATAACCTGAGCATCTTCTGTATATAATTATATATGTACAGCTGGTATAAGTTATACCTCTTCTTGTATACAGTGATATGGAGCATGCTGGTATAACCTGGGTATCTTCTATATAGAATTATATATGTACAGCTGGTATAAGTTATACATCTTCTTGTATATAGTGATATGGAGCATGCTGGTATAACCTGGGTATCTTCTATATAGAATTATATATGTACAGCTGGTATAAGTTATACATCTTCTTGTATATAGTGATATGGAACATGCTGGTATAACCTGGGTATCTTCTATATAGAATTATATATGTACAGCTGGTATAAGTTATACATCTTCTTGTATATAGTGATATGGAGTATGCTGGTATAACCTGGGTATTATCTGTATATAATTATATATGTACAGCTGGTATAAGTTATACATCTTCTTGTATATAGTATATGGAGCATGCTGGTATAACCTGTGTATATTGTGTATATAATTATATATGTACAGCTGGTATAAGTTATACATCTTCTTGTACATAGTGATATGGAGCATGCTGGTATAACCTGAGTATCTTCTGTATATAATTATATATGTACAGCTGGTATAAGTTATGCATCTTCTTGTAGACAGTGATATGGAACATGCTGGTATAACCTGGGTATCTTCTGTATATTATTATATATGTACAGCTGGTATAAGTTATACATATTCTTGTATATAGTGATATGGAGCATGCTGGTATAACCTGAGCATCTTCTGTATATAATTATATATGTACAGCTCGTATAAGTTATACCTCTTCTTGTATACAGTGATATGGAGCATGCTGGTATAACCTGGGTATCTTCTATATAGAATTATATATGTACAGCTGGTATAAGTTATACATCTTCTTGTATATAGTGATAAGGAACATGCTGGTATAACCTGGGTATCTTCTATATAGAATTATATATGTACAGTTGGTATAAGTTATACATCTTCTTGTATACAGTCATATGGAGTGTGCTGGTATAACCTGGGTATCTTCTGTATATAATTATATATGTACAGCTGGTGTAAGTTATACATCTTCTTGTATATAGTGATGTGGAGCATGCTGGTATAACCTGGGTATATTCTGTATATAATTATATATGTACAGCTGGTATAAGTTATACATATTCTTGTATATAGTGATATGGAGCATGCTGGTATAACCTGAGCATCTTCTGTATATAATTATATATGTACAGCTGGTATAAGTTATACCTCTTCTTGTATACAGTGATATGGAGCATGCTGGTATAACCTGGGTATCTTCTATATAGAATTATATATGTACAGCTGGTATAAGTTATACATCTTCTTGTATATAGTGATATGGAGCATGCTGGTATAACCTGGGTATCTTCTATATAGAATTATATATGTACAGCTGGTATAAGTTATACATCTTCTTGTATATAGTGATATGGAACATGCTGGTATAACCTGGGTATCTTCTATATAGAATTATATATGTACAGCTGGTATAAGTTATACATCTTCTTGTATATAGTGATATGGAGCATGCTGGTATAACCTGGGTATCTTCTATATAGAATTATATATGTACAGCTGGTATAAGTTATACATCTTCTTGTATATAGTAATATGGAGCATGCTGGTATAACCTGGGTATCTTCTGTATATAATTATATATGTATAGCTGGTATAAGTTATACATCTTCTTGTATACAGTGATATGGAGCATGCTGGTATAACCTGGGTATCCTCTGTATATAATTATATATGTACAGCTGGTATAAGTTATACATCTTCTTGTATATAGTGATATGGAGCATGCTGGTATAACCTGGATATCTTCTGTATATAATTATATATGTACAGCTGGTATAAGTTATACATCTTCTTGTATATACTGATATGGAACATGCTGGTATAACCTGGGTATCTTCTCTATATAATTATATATGTACATCTGGTATAAGTTATACATCTTCCTGTATATAGTGATATGGAGCATGCTGGTATAACCTGGATATCTTCTGTATATAATTATATATGTACAGCTGGTATAAGTTATACATCTTCTTGTATATAGTGATATGGAGCATGCTGGTATAACCTGGGTATCTTCTGTATATAATTATATATGTACAGCTGCTATAAGTTATATATCTTCTTGTATATAGTGATATGGAGCATGCTGGTATAACCTGGGTATCTTCTGTATATAATTATATATGTACAGCTGGTATAAGTTATACATCTTCTTGTATATAGTAATATGGAGCATGCTGGTATAACCTGGGTATCTTCTGTATATAATTATATATGTATAGCTGGTATAAGTTATACATCTTCTTGTATACAGTGATATGGAGCATGCTGGTATAACCTGGGTATCCTCTGTATATAATTATATATGTACAGCTGGTATAAGTTATACATCTTCTTGTATATAGTGATATGGAGCATGCTGGTATAACCTGGGTATCTTCTGTATATAGTTATATATGTACAGCTGGTATAAGTTATATATCTTCTTGTATACAGTTATATGGAGCATGCTGGTATAACCTGGGTATCTTTTGTATATAATTATATATGTACAGCTGGTATAAGTTATACATCTTCTTGTATATAGTGATATGGAGCATGCTAGTATAACCTGGGTATCTTCTGTATATAATTATATATGTACAGCTGGTATATGTTATACATCTTCTTGTATATAGTGATATGGAGCATGCTGGTATAACCTGGGTATCTTCTGTATATAATTATATATGTACAGCTGGTATAAGTTATACATCTTCTTGTATATAGTGATATTGAGCATGCTGGTATAACCTGGGTATATTCTGTATATAATTATATATGTACAGCTGGTATAAGTTATATATCTTCTTGTATATAGTGATATGGAGCATGCTGGTATAACCTGGGTATCTTCTGTATATAATTATATATGTACAGCTGGTATCAGTTATACATCTTCCTGTATATAGTGATATAGAGCATGCTGGTATAACCTGGGTATCTTCTGTATATAATTATATATGTGCAGCTGGTATAAGTTATACATCTTCTTGTATATAGTTATATGGAGCATGTTGGTATAACCTGGGTATCTTCTGTATATAATTATATATGTACAGCTGGTATGAGTTATACATCTTCTTGTATATAGTGACATGGCGCATGTTGGTTGGTATAACCTGGGTATCTTCTGTATATAATTATATATGTACAGCTAGTATAGGTTATACATCTTCTTGTATATAGTGATATGGAGCATCCTGGTATTACCTGGGTATCTTCTGTATATAATTATATATGTACAGCTGGTATAAGTTATACGTCGTCTTGTATATAGTGATATGGAGCATGCTGGTATAACCTGGGTGTCTTCTGTATATATTATATATGTACAGCTGGTATAAGTTATACATCTTCTTGTATATAGTGATATGGAGCCTGCTGGTATAACCTGGGCATCTTTTGCATATAGTTATATATGTACAGCTGGTATAAGTTATGCATCTTCTTATATATAGTGATATGGAGCATGCTGGTATAACCTGGGTATCTTCTGTATATAATTATATATGTACAGCTGGTATAAGTTATACATCTTCTTGTATATAGTGATATGGAGCATGCTGGTATAACCTGGGTATCTTCTGTATATAGTTATATATGTACAGCTGGTATAAGTTATATATCTTCTTGTATACAGTTATATGGAGCATGCTGGTATAACCTGGGGATCTTTTGTATATAATTATATATGTACAGCTGGTATAAATTATACATCTTCTTGTATATAGTGATATGGAGCATGCTAGTATAACCTGGGTATCTTCTGTATATAATTATATATGTACAGCTGGTATAAGTTATACATCTTCTTGTATATAGTGATATTGAGCATGCTGGTATAACCTGGGTATCTTCTGTATATAGTTATATATGTACAGCTGGTATAAGTTATACATCTTCTTGTATATAGTGATATGGAGCATGCTGGTATAACCTGGGTATCTTCTGTGTATAATTATATATGTACAGCTGGTATAAGTTATACATCTTCTTGTATATAGTGATATGGAGCATGCTGGTATAACCTGGGTATCTTCTGTATATAATTATATATGTATAGCTGGTATAAGTTATACATCTTCTTGTATATAGTGATATGGAGCATGCTGGTATATCCTGGGCATCTTCTGTATATAATTATATATGTACAGCTGGTATAAGTTATACATCTTCTTGTATATAGTGATATGGAGCATGCTGGTATAACCTGGGTATCTCCTGTATATAATTATATATGTACAGCTGGTATAAGTTATACATCTTCTTGTATATAGTGATATGGAGCATGCTGGTATAACCTGGGTATCTTCTGTATATAATTATATATGTACAGCTGGTATAAGTTATACATCTTCTTGTATATAGTGATATGGAGCATGCTGGTATAACCCGGGTATCTTCAGTATATAATTATATATGTACAGCTGGTATAAGTTATACATATTCTTGTATATAGTGATATGGAGCATGCTGGTATAACCTGAGCATCTTCTGTATATAATTATATATGTACAGCTGGTATAAGTTATACCTCTTCTTGTATACAGTGATATGGAGCATGCTGGTATAACCTGGGTATCTTCTATATAGAATTATATATGTACAGCTGGTATAAGTTATACATCTTCTTGTATATAGTGATATGGAGCATGCTAGTATAACCTGGGTATCTTCTATATAGAATTATATATGTACAGCTGGTATAAGTTATACATCTTCTTGTATATAGTGATATGGAACATGCTGGTATAACCTGGGTATCTTCTATATAGAATTATATATGTACAGCTGGTATAAGTTATACATCTTCTTGTATATAGTGATATGGAGTATGCTGGTATAACCTGGGTATTATCTGTATATAATTATATATGTACAGCTGGTATAAGTTATACATCTTCTTGTATATAGTATATGGAGCATGCTGGTATAACCTGTGTATATTGTGTATATAATTATATATGTACAGCTGGTATAAGTTATACATCTTCTTGTACATAGTGATATGGAGCATGCTGGTATAACCTGAGTATCTTCTGTATATAATTATATATGTACAGCTGGTATAAGTTATGCATCTTCTTGTAGACAGTGATATGGAACATGCTGGTATAACCTGGGTATCTTCTGTATATTATTATATATGTACAGCTGGTATAAGTTATACATATTCTTGTATATAGTGATATGGAGCATGCTGGTATAACCTGAGCATCTTCTGTATATAATTATATATGTACAGCTCGTATAAGTTATACCTCTTCTTGTATACAGTGATATGGAGCATGCTGGTATAACCTGGGTATCTTCTATATAGAATTATATATGTACAGCTGGTATAAGTTATACATCTTCTTGTATATAGTGATAAGGAACATGCTGGTATAACCTGGGTATCTTCTATATAGAATTATATATGTACAGTTGGTATAAGTTATACATCTTCTTGTATACAGTGATATGGAGTGTGCTGGTATAACCTGGGTATCTTCTGTATATAATTATATATGTACAGCTGGTATAAGTTATACATCTTCTTTTATATAGTTTTATGAAGCATGCTGGTATAACCTGGGCATCTTCTGTATATAATTATATATGTACAGCTGGTATTACCTGGGTATCTTTTGTATATAATTATATATGTACAGCTGGTATTAGTTATTCATCTTGTATATAGTGATATGGAGCATGCTGGTATAACCTGGGTATCTTCTGTATATAATTATATAAGTACAGCTGGTATAAGTTATATATCTTCTTGTATATAGTGATATGGAGCATGCTGGTATAACCTGGGTATCTCCTGTATATAATTATATATGTACAGCTGGTATAAGTTATACATCTTCTTGTATATAGTGATATGGAGCATGCTGGTATAACCTGGGTATCTTCTGTATATAATTATATATGTACAGCTGGTATAAGTTATACATCTTCTTGTATATAGTGATATGGAGCATGCTGGTATAACCCGGGTATCTTCAGTATATAATTATATATGTACAGCTGGTATAAGTTATACATATTCTTGTATATAGTGATATGGAGCATGCTGGTATAACCTGAGCATCTTCTGTATATAATTATATATGTACAGCTGGTATAAGTTATACCTCTTCTTGTATACAGTGATATGGAGCATGCTGGTATAACCTGGGTATCTTCTATATAGAATTATATATGTACAGCTGGTATAAGTTATACATCTTCTTGTATATAGTGATATGGAGCATGCTGGTATAACCTGGGTATCTTCTATATAGAATTATATATGTACAGCTGGTATAAGTTATACATCTTCTTGTATATAGTGATATGGAACATGCTGGTATAACCTGGGTATCTTCTATATAGAATTATATATGTACAGCTGGTATAAGTTATACATCTTCTTGTATATAGTGATATGGAGTATGCTGGTATAACCTGGGTATTATCTGTATATAATTATATATGTACAGCTGGTATAAGTTATACATCTTCTTGTATATAGTATATGGAGCATGCTGGTATAACCTGTGTATATTGTGTATATAATTATATATGTACAGCTGGTATAAGTTATACATCTTCTTGTACATAGTGATATGGAGCATGCTGGTATAACCTGAGTATCTTCTGTATATAATTATATATGTACAGCTGGTATAAGTTATGCATCTTCTTGTAGACAGTGATATGGAACATGCTGGTATAACCTGGGTATCTTCTGTATATTATTATATATGTACAGCTGGTATAAGTTATACATATTCTTGTATATAGTGATATGGAGCATGCTGGTATAACCTGAGCATCTTCTGTATATAATTATATATGTACAGCTCGTATAAGTTATACCTCTTCTTGTATACAGTGATATGGAGCATGCTGGTATAACCTGGGTATCTTCTATATAGAATTATATATGTACAGCTGGTATAAGTTATACATCTTCTTGTATATAGTGATAAGGAACATGCTGGTATAACCTGGGTATCTTCTATATAGAATTATATATGTACAGTTGGTATAAGTTATACATCTTCTTGTATACAGTCATATGGAGTGTGCTGGTATAACCTGGGTATCTTCTGTATATAATTATATATGTACAGCTGGTATAAGTTATACATCTTCTTGTATATAGTGATGTGGAGCATGCTGGTATAACCTGGGTATATTCTGTATATAATTATATATGTACAGCTGGTATAAGTTATACATATTCTTGTATATAGTGATATGGAGCATGCTGGTATAACCTGAGCATCTTCTGTATATAATTATATATGTACAGCTGGTATAAGTTATACCTCTTCTTGTATACAGTGATATGGAGCATGCTGGTATAACCTGGGTATCTTCTATATAGAATTATATATGTACAGCTGGTATAAGTTATACATCTTCTTGTATATAGTGATATGGAGCATGCTGGTATAACCTGGGTATCTTCTATATAGAATTATATATGTACAGCTGGTATAAGTTATACATCTTCTTGTATATAGTGATATGGAACATGCTGGTATAACCTGGGTATCTTCTATATAGAATTATATATGTACAGCTGGTATAAGTTATACATCTTCTTGTATATAGTGATATGGAGCATGCTGGTATAACCTGGGTATCTTCTATATAGAATTATATATGTACAGCTGGTATAAGTTATACATCTTCTTGTATATAGTAATATGGAGCATGCTGGTATAACCTGGGTATCTTCTGTATATAATTATATATGTATAGCTGGTATAAGTTATACATCTTCTTGTATACAGTGATATGGAGCATGCTGGTATAACCTGGGTATCCTCTGTATATAATTATATATGTACAGCTGGTATAAGTTATACATCTTCTTGTATATAGTGATATGGAGCATGCTGGTATAACCTGGATATCTTCTGTATATAATTATATATGTACAGCTGGTATAAGTTATACATCTTCTTGTATATACTGATATGGAACATGCTGGTATAACCTGGGTATCTTCTCTATATAATTATATATGTACATCTGGTATAAGTTATACATCTTCCTGTATATAGTGATATGGAGCATGCTGGTATAACCTGGATATCTTCTGTATATAATTATATATGTACAGCTGGTATAAGTTATACATCTTCTTGTATATAGTGATATGGAGCATGCTGGTATAACCTGGGTATCTTCTGTATATAATTATATATGTACAGCTGCTATAAGTTATACATCTTCTTGTATATAGTGATATGGAGCATGCTGGTATAACCTGGGTATCTTCTGTATATAATTATATATGTACAGCTGGTATAAGTTATACATCTTCTTGTATATAGTAATATGGAGCATGCTGGTATAACCTGGGTATCTTCTGTATATAATTATATATGTATAGCTGGTATAAGTTATACATCTTCTTGTATACAGTGATATGGAGCATGCTGGTATAACCTGGGTATCCTCTGTATATAATTATATATGTACAGCTGGTATAAGTTATACATCTTCTTGTATATAGTGATATGGAGCATGCTGGTATAACCTGGGTATCTTCTGTATATAGTTATATATGTACAGCTGGTATAAGTTATATATCTTCTGGTATACAGTTATATGGAGCATGCTGGTATAACCTGGGTATCTTTTGTATATAATTATATATGTACAGCTGGTATAAGTTATACATCTTCTTGTATATAGTGATATGGAGCATGCTAGTATAACCTGGGTATCTTCTGTATATAATTATATATGTACAGCTGGTATATGTTATACATCTTCTTGTATATAGTGATATGGAGCATGCTGGTATAACCTGGGTATCTTCTGTATATAATTATATATGTACAGCTGGTATAAGTTATACATCTTCTTGTATATAGTGATATTGAGCATGCTGGTATAACCTGGGTATATTCTGTATATAATTATATATGTACAGCTGGTATAAGTTATATATCTTCTTGTATATAGTGATATGGAGCATGCTGGTATAACCTGGGTATCTTCTGTATATAATTATATATGTACAGCTGGTATCAGTTATACATCTTCCTGTATATAGTGATATAGAGCATGCTGGTATAACCTGGGTATCTTCTGTATATAATTATATATGTGCAGCTGGTATAAGTTATACATCTTCTTGTATATAGTTATATGGAGCATGTTGGTATAACCTGGGTATCTTCTGTATATAATTATATATGTACAGCTGGTATGAGTTATACATCTTCTTGTATATAGTGACATGGCGCATGTTGGTTGGTATAACCTGGGTATCTTCTGTATATAATTATATATGTACAGCTAGTATAGGTTATACATCTTCTTGTATATAGTGATATGGAGCATCCTGGTATTACCTGGGTATCTTCTGTATATAATTATATATGTACAGCTGGTATAAGTTATACGTCGTCTTGTATATAGTGATATGGAGCATGCTGGTATAACCTGGGTGTCTTCTGTATATATTATATATGTACAGCTGGTATAAGTTATACATCTTCTTGTATATAGTGATATGGAGCATGCTGGTATAACCTGGGCATCTTTTGCATATAGTTATATATGTACAGCTGGTATAAGTTATGCATCTTCTTATATATAGTGATATGGAGCATGCTGGTATAACCTGGGTATCTTCTGTATATAATTATATATGTACAGCTGGTATAAGTTATACATCTTCTTGTATATAGTGATATGGAGCATGCTGGTATAACCTGGGTATCTTCTGTATATAGTTATATATGTACAGCTGGTATAAGTTATATATCTTCTTGTATACAGTTATATGGAGCATGCTGGTATAACCTGGGGATCTTTTGTATATAATTATATATGTACAGCTGGTATAAATTATACATCTTCTTGTATATAGTGATATGGAGCATGCTAGTATAACCTGGGTATCTTCTGTATATAATTATATATGTACAGCTGGTATAAGTTATACATCTTCTTGTATATAGTGATATTGAGCATGCTGGTATAACCTGGGTATCTTCTGTATATAGTTATATATGTACAGCTGGTATAAGTTATACATCTTCTTGTATATAGTGATATGGAGCATGCTGGTATAACCTGGGTATCTTCTGTGTATAATTATATATGTACAGCTGGTATAAGTTATACATCTTCTTGTATATAGTGATATGGAGCATGCTGGTATAACCTGGGTATCTTCTGTATATAATTATATATGTATAGCTGGTATAAGTTATACATCTTCTTGTATATAGTGATATGGAGCATGCTGGTATATCCTGGGCATCTTCTGTATATAATTATATATGTACAGCTGGTATAAGTTATACATCTTCTTGTATATAGTGATATGGAGCATGCTGGTATAACCTGGGTATCTCCTGTATATAATTATATATGTACAGCTGGTATAAGTTATACATCTTCTTGTATATAGTGATATGGAGCATGCTGGTATAACCTGGGTATCTTCTGTATATAATTATATATGTACAGCTGGTATAAGTTATACATCTTCTTGTATATAGTGATATGGAGCATGCTGGTATAACCCGGGTATCTTCAGTATATAATTATATATGTACAGCTGGTATAAGTTATACATATTCTTGTATATAGTGATATGGAGCATGCTGGTATAACCTGAGCATCTTCTGTATATAATTATATATGTACAGCTGGTATAAGTTATACCTCTTCTTGTATACAGTGATATGGAGCATGCTGGTATAACCTGGGTATCTTCTATATAGAATTATATATGTACAGCTGGTATAAGTTATACATCTTCTTGTATATAGTGATATGGAGCATGCTGGTATAACCTGGGTATCTTCTATATAGAATTATATATGTACAGCTGGTATAAGTTATACATCTTCTTGTATATAGTGATATGGAACATGCTGGTATAACCTGGGTATTATCTGTATATAATTATATATGTACAGCTGGTATAAGTTATACATCTTCTTGTATATAGTATATGGAGCATGCTGGTATAACCTGTGTATATTGTGTATATAATTATATATGTACAGCTGGTATAAGTTATACATCTTCTTGTACATAGTGATATGGAGCATGCTGGTATAACCTGGGTATCTCCTGTATATAATTATATATGTATAGCTGGTAAAAGTTATACATCTTCTTGTATATAGTGATATTGAGCATGCTGGTATAACCTGAGTATCTTCTGTATATAATTATATATGTACAGCTGGTATAAGTTATGCATCTTCTTGTAGACAGTGATATGGAACATGCTGGTATAACCTGGGTATCTTCTGTATATTATTATATATGTACAGCTGGTATAAGTTATACATATTCTTGTATATAGTGATATGGAGCATGCTGGTATAACCTGAGCATCTTCTGTATATAATTATATATGTACAGCTCGTATAAGTTATACCTCTTCTTGTATACAGTGATATGGAGCATGCTGGTATAACCTGGGTATCTTCTATATAGAATTATATATGTACAGCTGGTATAAGTTATACATCTTCTTGTATATAGTGATAAGGAACATGCTGGTATAACCTGGGTATCTTCTATATAGAATTATATATGTACAGTTGGTATAAGTTATACATCTTCTTGTATACAGTGATATGGAGTGTGCTGGTATAACCTGGGTATCTTCTGTATATAATTATATATGTACAGCTGGTATAAGTTATACATCTTCTTTTATATAGTTTTATGAAGCATGCTGGTATAACCTGGGCATCTTCTGTATATAATTATATATGTACAGCTGGTATTACCTGGGTATCTTTTGTATATAATTATATATGTACAGCTGGTATTAGTTATTCATCTTGTATATAGTGATATGGAGCATGCTGGTATAACCTGGGTATCTTCTGTATATAATTATATAAGTACAGCTGGTATAAGTTATATATCTTCTTGTATATAGTGATATGGAGCATGCTGGTATAACCTGGGTATCTCCTGTATATAATTATATATGTACAGCTGGTATAAGTTATACATCTTCTTGTATATAGTGATATGGAGCATGCTGGTATAACCCGGGTATCTTCAGTATATAATTATATATGTACAGCTGGTATAAGTTATACATATTCTTGTATATAGTGATATGGAGCATGCTGGTATAACCTGAGCATCTTCTGTATATAATTATATATGTACAGCTGGTATAAGTTATACCTCTTCTTGTATACAGTGATATGGAGCATGCTGGTATAACCTGGGTATCTTCTATATAGAATTATATATGTACAGCTGGTATAAGTTATACATCTTCTTGTATATAGTGATATGGAGCATGCTGGTATAACCTGGGTATCTTCTATATAGAATTATATATGTACAGCTGGTATAAGTTATACATCTTCTTGTATATAGTGATATGGAACATGCTGGTATAACCTGGGTATCTTCTATATAGAATTATATATGTACAGCTGGTATAAGTTATACATCTTCTTGTATATAGTGATATGGAGTATGCTGGTATAACCTGGGTATTATCTGTATATAATTATATATGTACAGCTGGTATAAGTTATACATCTTCTTGTATATAGTATATGGAGCATGCTGGTATAACCTGTGTATATTGTGTATATAATTATATATGTACAGCTGGTATAAGTTATACATCTTCTTGTACATAGTGATATGGAGCATGCTGGTATAACCTGAGTATCTTCTGTATATAATTATATATGTACAGCTGGTATAAGTTATGCATCTTCTTGTAGACAGTGATATGGAACATGCTGGTATAACCTGGGTATCTTCTGTATATTATTATATATGTACAGCTGGTATAAGTTATACATATTCTTGTATATAGTGATATGGAGCATGCTGGTATAACCTGAGCATCTTCTGTATATAATTATATATGTACAGCTCGTATAAGTTATACCTCTTCTTGTATACAGTGATATGGAGCATGCTGGTATAACCTGGGTATCTTCTATATAGAATTATATATGTACAGCTGGTATAAGTTATACATCTTCTTGTATATAGTGATAAGGAACATGCTGGTATAACCTGGGTATCTTCTATATAGAATTATATATGTACAGTTGGTATAAGTTATACATCTTCTTGTATACAGTCATATGGAGTGTGCTGGTATAACCTGGGTATCTTCTGTATATAATTATATATGTACAGCTGGTATAAGTTATACATCTTCTTGTATATAGTGATGTGGAGCATGCTGGTATAACCTGGGTATATTCTGTATATAATTATATATGTACAGCTGGTATAAGTTATACATATTCTTGTATATAGTGATATGGAGCATGCTGGTATAACCTGAGCATCTTCTGTATATAATTATATATGTACAGCTGGTATAAGTTATACCTCTTCTTGTATACAGTGATATGGAGCATGCTGGTATAACCTGGGTATCTTCTATATAGAATTATATATGTACAGCTGGTATAAGTTATACATCTTCTTGTATATAGTGATATGGAGCATGCTGGTATAACCTGGGTATCTTCTATATAGAATTATATATGTACAGCTGGTATAAGTTATACATCTTCTTGTATATAGTGATATGGAACATGCTGGTATAACCTGGGTATCTTCTATATAGAATTATATATGTACAGCTGGTATAAGTTATACATCTTCTTGTATATAGTGATATGGAGCATGCTGGTATAACCTGGGTATCTTCTATATAGAATTATATATGTACAGCTGGTATAAGTTATACATCTTCTTGTATATAGTAATATGGAGCATGCTGGTATAACCTGGGTATCTTCTGTATATAATTATATATGTATAGCTGGTATAAGTTATACATCTTCTTGTATACAGTGATATGGAGCATGCTGGTATAACCTGGGTATCCTCTGTATATAATTATATATGTACAGCTGGTATAAGTTATACATCTTCTTGTATATAGTGATATGGAGCATGCTGGTATAACCTGGATATCTTCTGTATATAATTATATATGTACAGCTGGTATAAGTTATACATCTTCTTGTATATACTGATATGGAACATGCTGGTATAACCTGGGTATCTTCTCTATATAATTATATATGTACATCTGGTATAAGTTATACATCTTCCTGTATATAGTGATATGGAGCATGCTGGTATAACCTGGATATCTTCTGTATATAATTATATATGTACAGCTGGTATAAGTTATACATCTTCTTGTATATAGTGATATGGAGCATGCTGGTATAACCTGGGTATCTTCTGTATATAATTATATATGTACAGCTGCTATAAGTTATACATCTTCTTGTATATAGTGATATGGAGCATGCTGGTATAACCTGGGTATCTTCTGTATATAATTATATATGTACAGCTGGTATAAGTTATACATCTTCTTGTATATAGTAATATGGAGCATGCTGGTATAACCTGGGTATCTTCTGTATATAATTATATATGTATAGCTGGTATAAGTTATACATCTTCTTGTATACAGTGATATGGAGCATGCTGGTATAACCTGGGTATCCTCTGTATATAATTATATATGTACAGCTGGTATAAGTTATACATCTTCTTGTATATAGTGATATGGAGCATGCTGGTATAACCTGGGTATCTTCTGTATATAGTTATATATGTACAGCTGGTATAAGTTATATATCTTCTTGTATACAGTTATATGGAGCATGCTGGTATAACCTGGGTATCTTTTGTATATAATTATATATGTACAGCTGGTATAAGTTATACATCTTCTTGTATATAGTGATATGGAGCATGCTAGTATAACCTGGGTATCTTCTGTATATAATTATATATGTACAGATGGTATATGTTATACATCTTCTTGTATATAGTGATATGGAGCATGCTGGTATAACCTGGGTATCTTCTGTATATAATTATATATGTACAGCTGGTATAAGTTATACATCTTCTTGTATATAGTGATATTGAGCATGCTGGTATAACCTGGGTATATTCTGTATATAATTATATATGTACAGCTGGTATAAGTTATATATCTTCTTGTATATAGTGATATGGAGCATGCTGGTATAACCTGGGTATCTTCTGTATATAATTATATATGTACAGCTGGTATCAGTTATACATCTTCCTGTATATAGTGATATAGAGCATGCTGGTATAACCTGGGTATCTTCTGTATATAATTATATATGTGCAGCTGGTATAAGTTATACATCTTCTTGTATATAGTTATATGGAGCATGTTGGTATAACCTGGGTATCTTCTGTATATAATTATATATGTACAGCTGGTATGAGTTATACATCTTCTTGTATATAGTGACATGGCGCATGTTGGTTGGTATAACCTGGGTATCTTCTGTATATAATTATATATGTACAGCTAGTATAGGTTATACATCTTCTTGTATATAGTGATATGGAGCATCCTGGTATTACCTGGGTATCTTCTGTATATAATTATATATGTACAGCTGGTATAAGTTATACGTCGTCTTGTATATAGTGATATGGAGCATGCTGGTATAACCTGGGTGTCTTCTGTATATATTATATATGTACAGCTGGTATAAGTTATACATCTTCTTGTATATAGTGATATGGAGCATGCTGGTATAACCTGGGCATCTTTTGTATATAGTTATATATGTACAGCTGGTATAAGTTATGCATCTTCTTATATATAGTGATATGGAGCATGCTGGTATAACCTGGGTATCTTCTGTATATAATTATATATGTACAGCTGGTATAAGTTATACATCTTCTTGTATATAGTGATATGGAGCATGCTGGTATAACCTGGGTATCTTCTGTATATAGTTATATATGTACAGCTGGTATAAGTTATATATCTTCTTGTATACAGTTATATGGAGCATGCTGGTATAACCTGGGGATCTTTTGTATATAATTATATATGTACAGCTGGTATAAATTATACATCTTCTTGTATATAGTGATATGGAGCATGCTAGTATAACCTGGGTATCTTCTGTATATAATTATATATGTACAGCTGGTATAAGTTATACATCTTCTTGTATATAGTGATATTGAGCATGCTGGTATAACCTGGGTATCTTCTGTATATAGTTATATATGTACAGCTGGTATAAGTTATACATCTTCTTGTATATAGTGATATGGAGCATGCTGGTATAACCTGGGTATCTTCTGTGTATAATTATATATGTACAGCTGGTATAAGTTATACATCTTCTTGTATATAGTGATATGGAGCATGCTGGTATAACCTGGGTATCTTCTGTATATAATTATATATGTATAGCTGGTATAAGTTATACATCTTCTTGTATATAGTGATATGGAGCATGCTGGTATATACTGGGCATCTTCTGTATATAATTATATATGTACAGCTGGTATAAGTTATACATCTTCTTGTATATATTGATATGGAGCATGCTGGTATAACCTGGGTATCTTCTGTATATAATTATATATGTATAGCTGGTATAAGTTATACATCTTCTTGTATATAGTGATATGGAGCATGCTGGTATATCCTGGGCATCTTCTGTATATAATTATATATGTACAGCTGGTATAAGTTATACATCTTCTTGTATATAGTGATATTGAGCATGCTGGTATAACCTGGGTATCCTCTGTATATAATTATATATGTACAGCTGGTATAAGTTTTACATCTTCTTGTATATAGTGATATGGAGCATGCTGGTATAACCTGGGTATCTTCTGTATATAGTTATATATGTACAGCTGGTATAAGTTATATATCTTCTTGTATACAGTGATATGGAGCATGCTGGTATAACCTGGGTATCTTTTGTATATAATTATATATGTACAGCTGGTATAAGTTATACATCTTCTTGTATATAGTGATATGGAGCATGCTAGTATAACCTGGGTATCTTCTGTATATAATTATATATGTACAGCTGGTATAAGTTATACATCTTCTTGTATATAGTGATATTGAGCATGCTGGTATAACCTGGGTATATTCTGTATATAATTATATATGTACAGCTGGTATAAGTTATACATCTTCTTGTATATAGTGATATGGAGCATGCTGGTATAACCTGGGTATCTTCTGTATATAATTATATATGTACAGCTGGTATCAGTTATACATCTTCCTGTATATAGTGATATGGAGCATGCTGGTATAACCTGGGTATCTTCTGTATATAATTATATATGTGCAGCTGGTATAAGTTATACATCTTCTTGTATATAGTTATATGGAGCATGTTGGTATAACCTGGGTATCTTCTGTATATAATTATATATGTACAGCTGGTATGAGTTATACATCTTCTTGTATATAGTGACATGGCGCATGCTGGTATAACCTGGGTATCTTCTGTATATAATTATATATGTACAGCTAGTATAGGTTATACATCTTCTTGTATATAGTGATATGGAGCATCCTGGTATTACCTGGGTATCTTCTGTATATAATTATATATGTACAGCTGGTATAAGTTATACGTCGTCTTGTATATAGTGATATGGAGCATGCTGGTATAACCTGGGTGTCTTCTGTATATATTATATATGTACAGCTGGTATAAGTTATACATCTTCTTGTATATAGTGATATGGAGCATGCTGGTATAACCTGGGCATCTTTTGTATATAGTTATATATGTACAGCTGGTATAAGTTATGCATCTTCTTATATATAGTGATATGGAGCATGCTGGTATAACCTGGGTATCTTCTGTATATAATTATATATGTACAGCTGGTATAAGTTATACATCTTCTTGTATATAGTGATATGGAGCATGCTGGTATAACCTGGGTATCTTCTGTATATAATTGTATATGTATAGCTGGTATAAGTTATATATCTTCTTGTATATAGTGATATGGAGCATGCTGGTATATCCTGGGCATCTTCTGTATATAATTATATATGTACAGCTGGTATAAGTTATACATCTTCTTGTATATAGTAATATGGAGCATGCTGGTATAACCTGGGTATCTTCTGTATATAATTATATATGTACAGCTGGTATAAGTTATACATCTTCTTGTATATAGTGATATGGAGCATGCTGGTATAACCTGGACATCTCCTGTATATAATTATATATGTACAGCTGGTATAAGTTATACATCTTCCTGTATATAGTGATATGGAGCATGCTGGTATAACCTGTGTATATTCTATATATAATTATATATGTACAGCTGGTATAAGTTATACATCTTCTTGTATATAGTGATATGGAGCATGCTGGTATAACCTGGGTATCTCCTGTATATAATTGTATATGTACAGCTGGTATAAGTTATACATCTTCTTGTATATAGTGATATGGAGCATGCTGGTATAACCTGGGTGTCTTCTGTATATAATTATATATGTATAGCAGGTATAAGTTATACATCTTCTTGTATATAGTGATATGGAGCATGCTGGTATAACCTGGGTATCTTCTGTATATAATTATATATGTACAGCTGGTATAAGTTATACATCTTCTTGTATATAGTGATATGGAGCATGCTGGTATAACCTGTGTATATTCTATATATAATTATATATGTACAGCAGGTATAAGTTATGCATCTTCCTATATATAGTGATATGGAGCATGCTGGTATAACCTGGGCATCTTCTGTATATAATTATATATGTACAGCTGGTCTAAGTTATACATCTTCTTGTATATAGTGATATGGAGCATGCTGGTATAACCTGGGTATCTTCTGTATATAATTATATATGTACAGCTGGTATAAGTTATACATCTTCTTGTATATAGTGATATGGAGCATGCTGGTATAACCTGGGTATCTTCTGTATATAATTATATATGTACAACTGGTATAAGTTATACATCTTCTTGTATATAGTGATATGGAGCATACTGGTATATCCTGGGCATCTTCTGTATATAATTTTATATGTACAGCTGGTATAAGTTATACATCTTCTTGTATATAGTGATATGGAGCATGCTGGTATAACCTGGATATGTTCTGTATATAATTATATATGTACAGCTGGTATAAGTTATACATCTTCTTGTATATAGTAATATGGAGCGTGCTGGTATAACCTGGGTATCTTTTGTATATAATTATATATGTACAGCTGGTATAAGTTATACATCTTCTTGTATATAGTGATATGGAGCATGCTGGTATAACCTGGGTATCTTCTGTATATAATTATATATGTACAGCTGGTATAAGTTATACATCTTCTTGTATATAGTGATATGGAGCATGCTGGTATAACCTGGGTATCTTCTGTATATAATTATATATGTACAGCTGGTATAAGTTATACATCTTCTTGTATATAGTGATATGGAGCATGCTGGTATAACCTGGGTATCTTCTGTATATAATTATATATGTACAGCTGGTATAAGTTATACATCTTCCTGTATATAGTGGTATGGAGCATGCTGGTATAACCTGGGTATCTTCTGTATATAATTATGTATGTGTAGCTGGTATAAGTTATACATCTTCTTGTATATAGTGATATGGAGCATGCTGGTATGACCTGGGTATCTTCTGTATATAATTATACATGTACAGCTGGTATAAGTTATACATCTTCTTGTATATAGTGATATGGAGCATGCTGGTATAACCTGGGTATCTTCTGTATATAATTATATATGTACGGCTGGTATAAGTTATACATCTTCTTGTATATAGTGATATGGAGCATGCTGGTATAACCTGGGCATCTTCTGTATATAATTATATATGTACAGCTGGTATAAGTTATATATCTTCTTGTATATAGTGATATGGAGCATGCTGGTATAACCTGGGTATCTTCTGTATATAATTATAGATGTACAGCTGGTATATGTTATACCTCTTTTTGTATACAGTGATATGGAGCATGCTGGTATAACCTGGGTATCTTCTGTATATAATTATATATGTACAGCAGGTATAAGTTATATATCTTCTTGTATATAGTGATATGGAGCATGCTGGTATAACCTGGGTATCTTCTGTATATAATTATATATGTACAGCTGGTATAAGTTATACATCTTCTTGTATATAGTGATATGGAGCATGCTGGTATAACCTGGGTATCTTCTGTATATAATTATATATGTACAGCTGGTATAAGTTATACATCTTCTTGTATATAGTGATATGGAGCATGCTGGTATAACCTGGGTATCTCCTGTATATAATTATATATGTACAGCTGGTATAAGTTATACATCTTCTTGTATATAGTGATATGAAGCATGCTGGTATAATTTGGTTATCTTCTGTATATAATTATATATGTACAGCTGGTATAAGTTATACATCTTCTTGTATATAGTGATATGGAGCATGCTGGTATAACCTGGGTATCTTCTGTATATAATTATATGTGTACAGCTGGTATAAGTTATACATCTTCTTGTATATAGTGATATGGAGCATGCTGGTATAACCAGGGTATCTCCTGTATATAATTATATATGTACAGCTGGTATAAGTTATACATCTTCTTGTATATAGTGATATGGAGCATGCTGGTATAACCTGGGTATCTTCTGTATATAATTATACATGTACAGCTGGTATAAGTTATACATCTTCTTGTATATAGTGATATGGAGCATGCTGGTATAACCTGGGCATCTTCTGTATATAATTATATATGTACAGCTGGTATAAGTTATACATCTTCCTGTATATAGTGATATGGAGCATGCTGGTATAACCTGGGTATCTTCTGTATATAATTATATATGTACAGCTGGTATAAGTTATACATCTTCTTGTATATAGTGATATGGAGCATGCTGGTATAACCTGGGTATCTTCTGTATATAATTATACATGTACAGCTGGTATAAGTTATACATCTTCTTGTATATAGTGATATGGAGCATGCTGGTATAACCTGGGCATCTTCTGTATATAATTATATATGTACAGCTGGTATAAGTTATACTGCTTCTTGTATATAGTGATATGGAGCATGCTGGTATAACCTGGGCATCTTCTGTATATAATTATATATGTACAGCTGGTATAAGTTCTACATCTTCCTGTATATAGTGATATGGAGCATGCTGGTATAACCTGGGTATCTTCTGTATATAATTATATATGTACTGTATATAGTGATATGGAGCATGCTGGTATAATCTGGGTACATTCTGTATATAATTATATATGTACAGCTGGTATAAGTTATACATCTTCTTGTATATAGTGATATGGAGCATGCTGGTATAACCTGGGGTATCTTCTGTATATAATTATATATGTACAGCTGGTATAAGTTATACATCTTCTTGTATATAGTGATATGGAGCATGCTGGTATAACCTGGGTATCTTCTGTATATAATATATATGTACAGCTGGTATAAGTTATACATCTTCCTGTATATAGTGATATGGAGCATGCTGGTATAACTTGGGTATCTTCTGTATATAATTATATATGTACAACTGGTATGAGTTATACATCTTCTTGTATATAGTGATATGGAGCATGCTGGTATAACCTGGGTATCTTCTGTATATAATTATATATGTACAGCTGGTATAAGTTATACATCTTCTTGTATATAGTGATATGGAGCATGCTGGTATAACCTGGGTATCTTCTGTATATAATGATATATGTACAGCTGGTATAAGTTATACATCTTCTTGTATATAGTGATATGGAGCATGCTGGTATAACCTGGGTATCTCCTGTATATAATTATATATGTACAGCTGGTATAAGTTATACATCTTCCTGTATATAGTGATATGGAGCATGCTGGTATAACTTGGGTATCTCCTGTATATAATTATATATGTACAGCTGGTATAAGTTATACATCTTCCTGTATATAGTGATATGGAGCATGCTGGTATAACTTGGGTATCTTCTGTATATAATTATATATGTACAGCTGGTATGAGTTATACATCTTCTTGTATATAGTGATATGGAGCATGCTGGTATAACCTGGGTATCTTCTGTATATAATTATATATGTACAGCTGGTATAAGTTATACATCTTCTTGTATATAGTGATATGGAGCATGCTGGTATAACCTGGGCATCTTCTAGTATATAATATATACATTTCTTCGTTTTTGCAGTTGGGAAACCCATCGCAGTGACTGAAAATCGTAACCCTTCCCAGGAGGAGGTGGATTCCTTGCACCAGCTTTATACGGAGAAACTTTCTGAACTCTTTGAGGAACACAAAACCCATTATAACGTTCCGGCCGACAAACACCTGACCTTCATATAATAATTTCTCATGTGTAGACATTGTGATTCCTGCTGATACATTGAAGCCTCTCTTTAATATAATTCTAATTGCTGCATTTATAATGACATTGTAGGAACATCGGGTAATTAACACTGAATTATCTAACGATGGGGGGAATGTTTTTTAATATTTAATTAACAAATTTTTCAATACATATATGAAGATTTTGTTTTTTCACCAGATTTCAGTTTTTAAAAAAAATAAAATTATTTTGAAACAAATTATTATTTTTTTTGCTCCTTTTTCTTTCTTATATGACAACTTCCTAAACTGGATTTATTTATGTAAGATGGCGCTATTGCTCACCTATGCGATACAATTTAAAGTGAAACTTTACCTTTTATCATCATGTCGATATTAAGTCTAAGGCCTCATTCACACGGCAGGGTTTCCTGGCCGGGTGCCGGCCGTTCATAAATCGGCCGGCACCCGGCTGCATTAGGAATGATAGACCCCTAAACCGCTCGTCAAAAAATAGGACATGCTCTATTTTCGCCCGGGTACCCGGCCGCCCGGCTCCCATAGAAGTCTATGGGGCCGGGTAATACCCGGCCATCACCGGGATGTGTCCCGAGTGACGGCCGGGTTTTCCGGCTCTTGCGCTCTATCTCCTCCTCCTCACAGCGCAGAGTGCATGTGAGGAGAAGGAGTTGATGCCATTCTGACGAATGGCATCGCTGTACACGGTGTGGCAGGGCCGGGGTCTACAGCAGGTGGAAGGGAGCGCTGCGCTGGCTCCCTTCTCCTGCTTGTTTTAAAAGCGCCCTGGCCCGGCGACACCTTTGATGGCGCCGCTAGCAGCTGCAGCAGCTGCTGCTGCTGCTACTACTGTAGCGACGCCACTATAGCAGAGCAGGGAGGTATCTCCCCGCTCTGCTATGTGCTAGCCCCACTTTAGCTCCTTGAAGGAGCGGAATCCCCGTGTGTTCGGGGATTCCGCTCCTGGACAGAGCGCTTGATGTCTCTGTCCATATCTGGGCAGTGACATCAGGGGAAACTCCTGAAGCGGAATCCCCGAACACATGGGGATTCCCCTTCAGGAGTTGCCGCTGATGTCACTGTCCGGATCTGCCCGGCCCGGCACGGATACATAACTTTATGCAAACCGGCCGGGCAGAATGGCCGATTTTACCGGCCGGCACTCGGGCTCGGACGCGACCCGGTCGTGTGAATCCCGCCTAATAGTCTGTGCTTTTTATATACAGAGCTTCTTCCCTGTTGTGACATCAATTTAGATTTATTTGCGAGTTAAATTTCCCTTTAAGACGACTCTGTATCTACTGCATGAAGTGATGCTGGTGCTGTTCCTAACTATTTAAAACATGGACAGTATGACATTCTGTCTGCAGTCACCACCAGTGGGTGCTTAGGAGCAAACTGGACACTGTCTTATTATTAAGTTCAATGTATAAAACGTATACAGTGGGCTCCCCCTAGTGGTGACTGCCAGCATTGAGAATTTAAGCTTTGAACTTTATGTCTATTCGGGGGATTTTAGGGTCTGCATCAGAAAAAAACTGTAATTGTTATAAAAATATACATAAAGTACATAGAAAAAACAAAACAAAACCAGTGGTGTTCAAGAGGAGACATTCCCTTTAAGACTGGGGCTACACCACTTGAATGCGTCTTAATTTCTAATGTGTCGTGGTCCCTAATGGGTTGTGACAAAATTACGGTATTAACGCAACCACAAGTCACAAGGTCACGCGCAAGCTATTTTCCTATAGGAAGAGCGCTACAGGTTGCTGTATAGCCCAAAAATTACATCAAATATCCTTTGTCTGGTTGTCCTCTACTTTTTAAAAATGTTATCCCGCCATTGCTGTTATATCTGTTTCTTGGAAAGTTGGGTGAGAAGCGATGCGACATGTTTAGAGCTGTCACCCAGCAGCGCTCCTGACCACCCGCTATGAAGGGGGACGTAGCAGCGCTGTGGCCCTTTTATTCTCCAGATCCGTGCGTGTGGTGGAAGTTAAACCTCCACCTATCCCTTTGTGTAATGGGAATAACCCTTTAATATTTGGGCTGATTTACCATTCAGGACAACCGCCGAAACGGAGGCCATATTGGTCGTCACCCATTTTATTTCCCAGCTATAATTAAGAAATGGCTTGATTTAATGCACCTACGGGCTTTTTCCCACAATGCATTGATAGGCTGTCTGCAAGATATAGTCTGGGTCTGACTCCGACCATGAGTTTATCCTATAATTATTTAGGGGATAACAAAGACAATGTGAAAAAAACATGACGATTGACATGTAGACTGACAGATTTCTAAGACTGCACCTGTAGGAGGGGGACCGAGCGCAGTGAACCCCAAGTCTGGTTATCCTCCGTTATAGCAAATTTCTTCTGTTTTATAATTAATGCAAAGTTTTTGGAAAGTAAGAAAGTTTAGGATTAATTGGTCATATATATATATATATATATATATATATATATATATATATATATATATGTATGTATATGTATGTATATGTGTGTGTGTATTTTTGTTTTCCAGTTTTAATGGTTTTTAAAATTTTAGAGGCAGAGGTGATGCAGGATCTGTGTCTCCCCTGCCTCTCTATTACAGCACATCACTCCTAATATTAATATATCCCTGGGTGCTTATTGACCGTGTACCTTTATAATACTGGTGTCTTTAGGCCCCTTTTAGGCACCAGGACCGAGGTGCGACTGCTACCTCTGCACCCCGTATAGCTGCACCCGAGAGTGTAGATTCTATTGGTGGAAAACATAAACAGTTAATCTCCACTACCTCAATAACAAAGAAATTTGTGACTTACTTTAGGATTTGGCGATTTATATTTTTCATTTTTTTGTTGTTGCATATATTTCTTTTTTTTATTACCATTTTAACTTTTCAAGGGGCAGGAAATACAGGATGTGTGTCTCTCCTGCCTTTTACACTAGTACTTTACTTTATTTAACCCTTTTTTGTAGTCCCTTAGTGGGCTCAAATTTAAAAAATAGCACGTCTGGCTTTGGGGATCGAGCTCCTCTGTGGACTCCACGGACGTCTACTCCATGGGAGGTTTCTGTCCTCCCTGAGCTCGCCTTAGGACACCTGCGTTACGGTTTGACAGGTGCACCGACCAATCAAACTCCCCACCTGCCACGGTCCATGGATAGCTCAAAACCCAAATGTGGGAGCATTTTCATATGGTATAATCTGGTGTTGTCCTTGGGGGTGAAGTGCTATGGACCAAGACCACAAAAATAGGCAACGTTCTGGGCACCGTTTGCAGAGCGGGCCATGACCTTGAACTTTATATACTTGGAATCCAATGCCAAGAATCTTCAGAACAGTTGGTGATCTACAGAAGATAGGTCCAAATTAACCCCACCCATGAGCAGTGTAACTCCTCCCATAATTACCAAACGACACCTACTCCAACTCCACTCTTTGAAAGCTGCCAAATGTATAAATCCCAGAATATATTCTCTGCTTCGTCCCTGTGTACACTATAAGTTCAGGCAAATAGTAGTTATCACAGGTGGGGCTGAGCCAACATAAGATTCACATTTCACAGCAAATTCTTCTTTCTCAAAGATTGACATTATACACCCGACCCAACTAACCATATACAGGATGTTCCCTTGTTCCAAGTAGATTATAAATTATATTGTCGTATTGGTTATATAGCACTGCAGTATAACCTATAGTCAATGTATCTAAGTGTATCATGTGTGATACGGAGTTCAATATCAAATTATTTACTGAGACAGTGTTGCAAAGCCAGTGTATCTAATCTAAGATAGATAGATAGATAGATAGATAGATAGATCCCATTCTGCCCTGGGTGATTTTAGTTAGTTTAATGCTGGTTCCTACCATCCCTAAATATATGTACCCTTAGTCCCAGTTCTGGGTGTATGTGCAGAGTAGGTTCCCACCTATAGAAGATGCCTTGTCGTGGCAGGTGGGCTCACACAATTTGATCAAAATGTGCACTAAGAACCTCCCTATTGTAAGTAGATTTAGCAGTAATGCAGATTTATTTATATTTAGTGGCATAGGTGACATTGTTTGCAGTGTGTTGTCGCCATTTTCTTGTGTGATAGATAGATAGATAGATAGATAGATAGATAGATAGATAGATAGATAGATAGATAGATAGATAGATAGATATAATATAACTGAGGAGATGGAAGTTCAGCTATATAAACAGATGGAGCGGGCTGCACAGGCGGGTACTGTAGTGATAATGGGAGATTTTAATTTCCGGGATATTAATTGGTGTCATGGTTCGGCTTCAACTGCAAAGGGGAGACATTTCCTCAACCTGTTGCAGGATAACTTTATGGGCCAGTTTGTGGAAGACCCGACTAGAGGTGAAGCTCTGTTGGATCTGGTCATTTCTAATAATGCAGATCTTGTTGGGAATGTCAATGTTCGTGAAAACCTCGGTAACAGTGATCATAATATAGTTACATTTTACCTATACTGTAAAAAACAAACGCAGGCTGGGAGGGCAAAAACATTTAATTTTAAGAAAGCCAATTTCCCCAGGATGAGGGCTGCAATTCAGGATATAGACTGGGAAGAACTAATGTCAAATAATGGAACAAATGATAAATGGGAGATTTTCACATCTACTTTGAGTTATTATAGTGCAAAATGTATTCCTACAGGTAATAAGTATAAACGACTAAAATTAAACCCCACATGGCTTACACCTTCTGTGAAAGGGGCAATACATGACAAAAAAAGGGCATTTAAAAAATACAAATCTGAGGGTACAGCTGTAGCCTTTGTAAAATATAAAGAGCTTAATAAAATATGTAAAAATGTAATAAAATCAGCAAAAATACAAAATGAAAGGCAGGTGGCCAAGGATAGTAAAACAAATCCTAAAAAATTCTTCAAGCATATAAATGCAAAAAAGCCAAGGTCTGAACATGTAGGACCCTTAGATAGTGGTAACGGGGAGTTGGTCACAGGGGATCAAGAGAAGGCAGAGTTACTAAATGGGTTCTTCCGCTCTGTATATACAACTGAAGAAGGAGCAGCTGAAGTAGCCGGTGCCAGTGCTGTTAATATATCAGTTGATATACTGAATTGGATGAATGTAGAGATGGTCCAAGCTAAATTAAATAACATAAATGTGCACAAGGCCCCGGGACCAGATGGGTTACACCCTAGAGTTCTTAAGGAGCTTAGTTCAGTTATTTCTGTCCCCCTCTTCATAATATTTAGAGAGTCTCTCATGAGTGGTATAGTGCCAAGGGACTGGCGCAGGGCAAATGTGGTGCCTATTTTCAAAAAGGGCTCTAGGTCTTCGCCGGGTAATTATAGACCAGTAAGCTTAACATCCATCGTGGGGAAAATGTTTGAGGGGCTATTGAGGGACTATATACAGGATTATGTGACAATAAATAGCATTATAAGTGACAGCCAGCACGGTTTTACTAAGGACAGAAGTTGTCAAACTAACCTAATCTGTTTTTATGAAGAGGTGAGCAGAAGTCTAGACAGAGGGGCCGCTGTGGATTTAGTGTTTTTGGACTTTGCAAAGGCATTTGACACTGTCCCCCATAGACATCTAATGTGTAAATTAAGGACTATAGGTTTAGAAAGTATAGTTTGTAATTGGATTGAGAATTGGCTCAAGGACCGTATCCAGAGATTTGTGGTAAATGATTCCTTCTCTGAATGGTCCCCGGTTATAAGTGGTGTACCCCAGGGTTCAGTGCTGGGACCACTATTATTCAACTTATTTATTAATGATATAGAGGAAGGGATTAATAGCACTATTTCTATTTTTGCAGATGACACCAAGCTATGTAATATAGTTCAGACTATGGAAGATGTTCATGAATTACAGGCAGATTTAAACAAACTAAGTGTTTGGGCGTCCACTTGGCAGATGAAGTTTAATGTAGATAAATGTAAAGTTATGCATCTGGGTACCAACAACCTGCATGCATCATATGTCCTAGGGGGCGCTACACTGGCGGATTCACTTGTTGAGAAGGATCTGGGTGTACTTGTAAATCATAAACTCAATAACAGCATGCAGTGTCAATCAGCTGCTTCAAAGGCCAGCAGGATATTGTCGTGTATTAAAAGAGGCATGGACTCGCGGGACAGGGATGTAATATTACCACTTTACAAAGCATTAGTGAGGCCCCATCTAGAATATGCAGTTCAGTTCTGGGCTCCAGTTCATAGAAAGGATGAAAAATACAAAGAAGAGCAACGAAGCTAATAAGGGGCGCGGAGAATCTAAGTTATGAGGAAAGATTAAAAGAATTAAACCTATTTAGCCTTGAGAAAAGACGACTAAGGGGACATGATTAACTTATATAAATATATGAATGGTGAAATCCTGTTCCATGTAAAACCCCCTCAAAAAACAAGGGGGCGCTCCCTCCGTCTGGAAAAAGAAAGGTTCAACCTGCAGAGGCGACAAGGCTTCTTTACTGTGAGAACTGTGAATCTATGGAATAGTCACCGCAGGGGCCGCCACAGCAGGGACAGGAGATGCTGCAAAAAAGGACGAGATAATTTCCTAGAACAAAGAAATATTAGCTCCTGTGTGTAGAGGTTTTTTACTTCCCCTTTCCCATCCCACTTCCCCTTTCCCATCCCTTGGTTGAACTTGATGGACATGTGTCTTTTTTCAACTGTACAAACTATGTAACTATGTAACTATAGATAGATATTCAGGAGAAATAAATCTTGCAGCACTCCAACAGGATGAATGAAAAAAACTGTGATTTATTCAAGCCAACATACAGCGGTGCCGCTGCTTTCTCTGTTTGAATAGATAGATAGATAGATTTTTTTATATTTTATACACTCCTGAAAATGTATCTAACTTTTTTTTTTTTACACATTTTATTAGTTCCCCTAGGGTATATGAACCAGCGATCACTAGATCCCTGGTACAATACACTGCAATACATGGAAACAGCTCGGTAACTACTCGCTGTGCTATGCTGTTTCCGTAACTACTATTCAGTTCTATGAAACAGCGAAGCTCAGCGAGTTACGTGGTTTCCGTAACTTGACCATGTACGCTGTTTTCGTAGCTACCAAATTCCGTAAACAGCGTAGCCCGCGGTGCTGTGCTGTTTCCATAACTCCCGACCACCCAAACAGGAAGTGGCTGGGAGACAGCGGAGTGAGTAGGATAGAACAGGGTTTAGGGGGCCCAGTTCTAGAGATAGGTGTGGGTCCCAGAGGTGGGACCCGAATCTATCTAACATTTATCACACATCATGGGTCGGGAAGGGGTTAAGTAAGAAGCAGTCATTTGACTGCCGACTGTAAGACGCAGGGACTTTTTAGTAAGATTTATTCCTGCTAAAAACTGCCTCTTATAGTCCTAAAAATACGGTAGATAGAAATTTGATAGATAGATAGCACACAAGAAAATGGCGACAGCACACTGTGAACACTAATGCCACCTAAGCCGCTAAATATAAATAAATATACATTACTGCTACATCTACTTACAAGAGGGAGGCTCTTAGCGCACATTTTGATCAAATTGTGTGAGCCCACCTGCCACAACAAGGCAACCTCTATGAGATGGGAACCTACTCTGCACATACACCCAGATAGATAGATAGATAGATAGATAGATAGATAGATAGATAGATAGATAGATAGATAGATAGATAGATAGATAGATAAATAGGGGGCATTCGCAGGGGGGGGGGACATTGTCATAGGGACCGTCGCAGGGGGGGCAGGGCAAGACAGCACTTATTTAGCAGACGTGCAGCGGGATAGGTGCACGTCTGCTAGAACATTCCTCCTCTCTGACGCTGCACACAGCACACACTGCCAGAGAGGAGCAGAGCGGCCTGTGACGTGAAAGGTTAGGCTGATAGAGCGCCGTTTGCTGCGCTCAGCATCCTGCCTCCACTAATTTAAAAGTGATCGGCCAATGCTGGGGCGGATTATACTGCAAGGGGGGGTCTGAGAATCTTGCTGACAGCAGAGGGCTCTATGGGGGGGTAATTCCCCCCCCCCCATAAAGCCCTCAGCAGTCAGCTAGACGCTCAGACCCCCCCCCCCCTCTTGCTGTATAGTAACTGCTAAAGGCTCTATGGGGGGATTAAGCCCTCTGCTTCCCCCCATTTTTCATAACCAGCCAGATACAACACAGCAGCAGCAGGCAGTATTACCAGGGTGGGAAGGGACACCGGTTTTGTCCCTTTCCAGCCTGATAATACCAGGCTGCAACCGCCCCGGTGCCCGACCATCACTACAGATGGTCGGGTACTGGATTGTACCTAGCTCTTCCCGAAACCCCTGGTGGCGTTGGGTACCGGGTAATAACGGGGGGATTCTGCTAGCCTTTTTACTGGCTAACACTAAGCCCCACCTTAGTAATGGACGTCCTCAAACAGACAGCAGCCATTATCCAGGTGCTAATAAAGTATTAAAAAAACAGACATTAGAAAACATTTTTTATTGAAATAAAAACTCCCCTACAAGCCTCTTTCACCAATATATATATATATTTTCAAACGTAGATCATCAAAGTAGTCCAACGAATCTACGACTGGTTGCGTAGATAGATAGATAGATAGATAGATAGATAGATAGATAGATAGATAGATAGATAGATAGATAGATAGATAGATAGATAGATAGATAGATAGATAGATAGATAGATATGAGATAGATAGATAGATAGATAGATAGATAGATATGGGATAGATAGATAGATAGATAGATAGATAGATAGATAGATAGATAGATAGATAGATAGATAGATAGATAGATAGATATGAGATAGATAGATAGATAGATAGATAGATAGATAGATAGTAGATAGATAGATAGATAGTAGATAGATAGACAGATATGAGATAGATAGATAGATAGATAGATAGATAGATAGATAGATAGATAGATAGATAGATAGATAGATAGATAGATAGATATGAGATAGATAGATATGAGATAGATAGATAGATAGATAGATAGATAGATAGATAGATATGAGATAGATAGATAGATAGATAGATAGATAGATAGATAGATATGAGATAGATAGATAGATAGATATGAGATAGATAGATAGATAGATAGATAGATAGATAGATAGATAGATAGATAGATAGATAGATAGATAGATAGATAGATAGATATGAGTGAGATAGATAGATAGATAGATAGATAGATAGATAGATAGATAGATAGATAGATAGATATGAGATAGATAGATAGATAGATAGATAGATAGATAGATAGATAGATAGATAGATAGATATGAGATAGATAGATATGAGATAGATAGATAGATAGATAGATAGATAGATAGATAGATAGATAGATAGATAGATAGATATGAGATAGATAGATAGATAGATATGGGATAGATAGATAGATATGAGATAGATAGATAGATAGATAGATAGATAGATAGATAGATAGATAGATAGATAGATAGATAGATAGATAGATAGATAGATATGGGATAGATAGATAGATAGATAGATAGATAGATAGATAGATAGATAGATAGATAGATAGATAGATAGATAGATAGATAGATATGAGATAGATAGATAGATAGATAGATAGATAGATAGATAGATAGATAGATAGATAGATAGATAGATAGATAGTAGATAGATAGATAGATAGATATGAGATAGATAGACAGATATGAGATAGATAGATAGATAGATAGATAGATAGATAGATAGATAGATAGATAGATAGATATGAGATAGATAGATAGATAGATAGATAGATATGAGATAGATAGATAGATAGATAGATAGATATGAGATAGATAGATAGATAGATAGATAGATAGATAGATAGATAGATAGATAGATATGAGTGAGATAGATAGATAGATAGATAGATAGATAGATAGATAGATAGATAGATAGATAGATAGATAGGAGATAGATAGATAGATGATAGATAGATAGATAGATAGATATGAGATAGATAGATAGATAGATAGATAGATATGAGATAGATAGATAGATAGATAGATAGATAGATAGATAGATAGATAGATAGATAGATAGATAGATAGATAGATAGATATGAGATAGATAGATAGATAGATAGATAGATAGATAGATAGATATGAGATAGATAGATAGATAGATAGATAGATAGATAGATAGATATGAGATAGATAGATAGATAGATAGATAGATAGATAGATAGATAGATAGATAGATATGAGATAGATAGATAGATAGATATGAGATAGATGATAGATATGAGATAGATAGATAGATAGATAGATAGATATGAGATAGATAGATATGAGATAGATAGATAGATAGATAGATAGATAGATAGATAGATAGATAGATAGATATGGGATAGATAGATAGATAGATAGATAGATAGATAGATAGATAGATAGATAGATAGATAGATAGATAGTAGATAGATAGATAGATATGAGATAGATAGACAGATATGAGATAGATAGATAGATAGATAGATAGATAGATAGATAGATAGACATATCAGGAATATATCAGTGACTGGAGAAACGACATAAAGACATCCCAGAAACTGACAATATACCGGAGTCTACAGCGGGAATATAAACTGGCGCCATATCTGGAGAAACTGCCAAACCCCAGAGACAGACAGATCCTGAGCCGCTACAGACTGAGCGCCCACAACCTGCTCATCGAATCCGGGCGCCACAGACAGACCTACAAGCCCAGGGAGAGCCGACTGTGCCAACAGTGCGACCAGGAGGCCGTGGAGGATGAGACCCACTTCCTGCTACACTGCTCCAAATACTCAGCAGTAAGGGACACTCACTTCAGGAGACTCTCTGATCTCTTACCGGACTTCAGCTCCATGGAAGAGGAAGAGAAACTCTACATCCTGCTGGGTGAAGAGGAAACCACAGTGGGCACAGCGGCACAATATGTCACTGCATGCCATAAACTGAGAGAGACATGATATGCCATGGACTTGTATAACCCCAACCCTAGATATGTCCCTATCCCCCAATCCCTCAGTCCCTATCCCTCATTCCCTTACTTCTTACTTGCTTTGGCAATGCTAATATGTATTTGGTCCTGCCAATAAAGCTTCTTTGAATTTGAATTTGAATTTGAATTTGATAGATAGATAGATAGATAGATATGAGATAGATAGATAGATAGATAGATATGAGATAGATAGATAGATAGATAGATAGATAGATAGATAGATAGATAGATATGAGATAGATAGATAGATAGATAGATAGATATGAGATAGATAGATAGATAGATAGATAGATAGATAGATATGAGTGAGATAGATAGATAGATAGATAGATAGATAGATAGATAGATAGATAGATAGATAGATAGATAGGAGATAGATAGATAGATAGATAGATAGATAGATAGATATGAGATAGATAGATAGATAGATAGATAGATAGATAGATAGATAGATAGATAGATAGATAGATAGATAGATAGATATGAGATAGATAGATAGATAGATAGATAGATAGATAGATAGATAGATAGATAGATAGATAGATATGAGATAGATAGATAGATAGATAGATAGATAGATAGATAGATAGATAGATAGATAGATATGAGATAGATAGATAGATAGATAGATAGATAGATAGATAGATAGATAGATAGATAGATAGATAGATAGATAGATATGAGTGAGATAGATAGATAGATAGATAGATAGATAGATAGATAGATAGATAGATAGATAGGAGATAGATAGATAGATAGATAGATAGATAGATAGATAGATAGATAGATAGATATGAGATAGATAGATAGATAGATAGATAGATAGATATGAGATAGATAGATAGATAGATAGATAGATAGATAGATAGATATGAGATAGATAGATAGATAGATAGATAGATAGATAGATAGATATGAGATAGATAGATAGATAGATAGATAGATAGATAGATAGATAGATAGATAGATAGATATGAGATAGATAGATAGATAGATAGATATGGGATAGATAGATAGATATGGGATAGATAGATAGATATGAGATAGATAGATAGATAGATAGATAGATAGATAGATAGATAGATAGATAGATAGATAGATAGATAGATATGGGATAGATAGATAGATAGATAGATAGATAGATAGATAGATAGATAGATAGATAGATAGATAGTGACTGGAGAAACGACATAAAGACATCCCAGAAACTGACAATATACTGGAGTCTACAGCGGGAATATAAACTGGCGCCATATCTGGAGAAACTGCCAAACCCCAGAGACAGACAGATCCTGAGCCGCTACAGACTGAGCGCCCACAACCTGCTCATCGAATCCGGGCGCCACAGACAGACCTACAAGCCCAGGGAGAGCCGACTGTGCCAACAGTGCGACCAGGAGGCCGTGGAGGATGAGGCCCACTTCCTGCTACACTGCTCCAAATACTCAGCAGTGAGGGACACTCACTTCAGGAGACTCTCTGATCTCTTACCGGACTTCAGCTCCATGGAAGAGCAAGAGAAACTCTACATCCTGCTGGGTGAAGAGGAAACCACAGTGGGCACAGCGGCACAATATGTCACTGCATGCCATAAACTGAGAGAGACATGATATGCCATGGACTTGTATAACCCCAACCCTAGATATGTCCCTATCCCCCAATCCCTCAGTCCCTATCCCTCATTCCCTTACTTCTTACTTGCTTTGGCAATGCTAATATGTATTTGGTCCTGCCAATAAAGCTTCTTTGAATTGAAAAAAAAAAAAAAATAGATAGATAGATAGATAGATAGATAGTAGATAGATAGATAGATAGATAGATATGAGATAGATAGACAGATATGAGATAGATAGATAGATAGATAGATAGATAGATAGATAGATAGATAGATAGATAGATAGATAGATAGATAGATAGATAGATAGATATGAGATAGATAGATAGATAGATAGATAGATAGATATGAGATAGATAGATAGATAGATAGATAGATAGATAGATAGATAGATAGATAGATAGATAGATAGATAGATAGATAGATAGATAGATATGAGATAGATAGATAGATAGATAGATAGATATGAGATAGATAGATAGATAGATAGATAGATAGATAGATAGATAGATAGATAGATAGATAGATAGATGATAGATAGATATGAGTGAGATAGATAGATAGATAGATAGATAGATAGATAGATAGATAGATAGATAGATAGATAGATAGATAGGAGATAGATAGATAGATAGATAGATAGATAGATAGATAGATAGATATGAGATAGATAGATAGATAGATAGATAGATAGATAGATAGATAGATAGATAGATAGATAGATATGAGATAGATAGATAGATAGATAGATAGATAGATAGATAGATAGATATGAGATAGATAGATAGATAGATAGATAGATAGATAGATAGATAGATAGATAGATAGATATGAGATAGATAGATAGATAGATAGATAGATAGATAGATAGATAGATAGATAGATATGAGATAGATAGATAGATAGATAGATAGATATGAGATAGATAGATAGATATGAGATAGATAGATAGATAGATAGATAGATAGATAGATAGATAGATAGATAGATAGATAGATAGATAGATAGATAGATATGAGATAGATAGATAGATAGATATGAGATAGATAGATATGAGATAGATAGATAGATAGATAGATAGATATGAGATAGATAGATATGAGATAGATAGATAGATAGATAGATAGATAGATAGATAGATAGATAGATAGATAGATAGATAGATAGATATGGGATAGATAGATAGATAGATAGATAGATAGATAGATAGATAGATAGATAGATAGATAGATATGAGATAGATAGATAGATAGATAGATAGATAGATAGATAGATAGATAGATAGATAGATAGATAGATAGATAGTAGATAGATAGATAGATATGAGATAGATAGACAGATATGAGATAGATAGATAGATAGATAGATAGATAGATAGACATATCAGGAATATATCAGTGACTGGAGAAACGACATAAAGACATCCCAGAAACTGACAATATACCGGAGTCTACAGCGGGAATATAAACTGGCGCCATATCTGGAGAAACTGCCAAACCCCAGAGACAGACAGATCCTGAGCCGCTACAGACTGAGCGCCCACAACCTGCTCATCGAATCCGGGCGCCACAGACAGACCTACAAGCCCAGGGAGAGCCGACTGTGCCAACAGTGCGACCAGGAGGCCGTGGAGGATGAGACCCACTTCCTGCTACACTGCTCCAAATACTCAGCAGTGAGGGACACTCACTTCAGGAGACTCTCTGATCTCTTACCGGACTTCAGCTCCATGGAAGAGGAAGAGAAACTCTACATCCTGCTGGGTGAAGAGGAAACCACAGTGGGCACAGCGGCACAATATGTCACTGCATGCCATAAACTGAGAGAGACATGATATGCCATGGACTTGTATAACCCCAACCCTAGATATGTCCCTATCCCCCAATCCCTCAGTCCCTATCCCTCATTCCCTTACTTCTTACTTGCTTTGGCAATG